>NW_027279408.1:7500-201212 GCF_046629955.1 Centroberyx affinis | reverse complement strand
CTCATGCCCTATATGTTTCAGCTAGTCTACCATGTGCGCACACTTGTTATTTTGACATCAGAGGATGAGGTTTATAACTCAAACTATCAGTGTTGCTTCCCAAGGCTTTGTGAGCATCCATCACTGAGTGGCACTGCTGTACCTCAAGCACATCGGAGTTCAGACTTCATGCAGGACATTTGTGGGGCAATGTCCAAAAGCTGCAAGGCCCTCTAGCTCTGACCTTTATGATCCCTTTATGTGACCTGGTTGACTTCCTCTAGCCTCAGGAAAAAGTGACAGATTAATTGACAGTTTTTGAGCTAATGTGTTGTGAAAATGTGAACAAAAGACCAAAAACCAATGTGCAATTCATACGTAAAATTAAAATAATAACACTGAGATTTCTGCAGAATACAACAAGATAGGTGAAATAATAATAATAATAATTTGTATACAAGACATTGTGAAGTTGACATTAAGTAAAAAAAAACAAGGTGTTGTTCCTAAAATCACACTTGAAAATGAAAATGAAAATCTCTTTTGTCTGAGTTTACTTTAATGTCTCCATTCAACCCACAGGCAGCAGGGATCCCATTGACTCACTGACTAATACAACAGTGGAATGCAGATGTTTACATTTTTACAGTAACGCCACGCCACCCCCCACCCCCGCCCAAGCCCCTTCCTCCTTCCTAAACCCGTGTATAAAACCTGGAAGTCAAAAGAGGCGCTCGATTCCTGACATTGACAACCATGATGATACACGGATTTCATTAGTTATCAATCCGACACCTTCTCATTAGATATCTCTTGACAAAATAACAGTATAGGTATCTTCCTCTTAGTATTATTATTAGCCTATAATTAATATTAATAATACTAGTAGCAGTAGTAGCAGCAGTAGTAGCCTAGTAGTAGTGGTAGTAGTAGTACTAGAGCATAATGATTGGGAAAGATAGAATTTAATGGGATTTTACCATAAACTCACGACATAGTATTTTTCTTTTAACAGTCTGATTACCTCTTGCAGGCCCGATAGACATTTATATTTCCAACGACAGATCCGTGCTGAACGCTCTCAGTCGGCGCTACATGCTGTGCAGCAGTTTGAGTTTCAGCAGAGGAAAGGAGGATGTTGCGTCTTTAAGAGTTAAGAAACTTGAAACCATGTTTGCGCAACAATCAGTGCGGCTCCAAGCCGCCAAAGTGTCTAGACTGGCACATGATGGCGGGAATCAACCATGGCTCCAGAGCTTTCCTCTGGGGCCCCGTGAGAGAGAGAGAGAGAGAGAGAGAGAGAGAGAGAGAGAGAGAGAGAGAGAGAGAGAGAGAGAGGAGAGAGAGTGAGAGAGAGAGCGAGAGAGAGAGAGAGAGAGAGAGAGAGAGATGCGTCAACCAGACAGTATAAGATGGGAAGCTGAGTGATTTTCCTTCAGAATAAAAGCATTACATTTATTATCACTTTTGAAAAATAAGTATTTATGGCACTTACTCTCGTTGTTCTCTCCTGACTAGAACCTCGCTTGTGTTGTAATTAAAATCTCATGTGTACGTCGCTTTGGAAAAAAGCGTCTGCCAAATGAAAAATTGTAATTGTAATTGTAAAGTATTCCAGTGCGCAAAGACAGTGGACTAAGGCTGTTATTCTGCAGCAGTTGCAGGTCAGTTGTGCCACTGCTTTTTTCAAGATAACAGACGTAAATATCCTTCCCAGCTGTCTTTCCTCATGTATTTTGACAGTATAGCCTATATGTCATCTTGCATAAGCCCATGGAGTAGAAAATGACTTTTTGGGAACAAAGGCAACAATTACATCTTAATTAAATACCTCCTTAAACATATTCTATATTTTCACTTTGGTACTTCTACTCAAACATTGCACGCATGTTCACCATTATGGGTTTTTATTTTGAAAATTCCTCATCGGAAGTACTGTTTTTGTTCTGACTGACTTGACTCTGGTGTGTGAGCTGGAGTGTGTGTGTGCGCGTGTGTGTGTGTGCATCCGAAAAGGACTGGCAGGGCAGGGGAGTGGAGAGTGGAGTAATTCCAGCGCTCTTTAAAACAACTTCTCAGCACGGAATCCGTCCTGGAGTTTGGCACTGGCGTCCTCAGCCCCGAAGCGGCTATCTCTGCTTTATTCCGGGACTGCACAGGGATTATTGCTTCCACGCAGTGAAAGAAAACATTGGGATTTTGACTGTAGTGAGGATTATATTCGGGGGTGAAGGAACTCCGCCGATGTGTCTGGAGCGGATTTTAAGGATCTAGGGTTCCCAAAGCCCAAGAAAAAAAGCCCTGACAAACTTTTGGATTTATGATTTCTGTTGCTCATGTTGTCGTTTAGTTAATGTAGATTAGTTTTGCGCCTTGTCTGGTCTAGCTATGGTACTGGGTTTGTGTGTGGGATCTCCAGAGTCTTGGGGGGCTGTAGGCTTGTTGAGAGAGCTGGCAAAAGTTGTGGCTTAATTGAGTTGGCGACAGCAGGTCACTAACCAGTGACTGTGTGCAGCATTCACCTTCTGCAGACGTTTTACTGCTGTTTAACATATGAGTGAATATTACTTTCTAATGCTGTGGGGTAGCGATCAATCTGTGACCTCCGGCTGCGCATGTTGTGCGCACCGTACACAAACCCTTGATCTTGCGCGGCGAGTATAAATCGATGTGGCATCTCCACAGACCAGGACTGGACCGATACGACACATCCAGAACTGTCTAGGTTGTCGTATGTTCAGGTCGAAACGCTCAGGTCTTGTACGGCGACTCTGGAGAAGCCGTCTGGTCACCGAGAGCGACGGGCGAGATGGAGGCAGACGATGTGAGGGGGGTCGGGACGGTCCGTGCGGCAGAAACCCAGGAAAGCTCGTCAGAACGGAGCACCGGTCGGTGACCCGTGCTGACCCGGCTCCGGGACCTCTGGGGGAAGCCGGAGACCTGACGGAGAGCGCGGACAAGGAGGAAGAGGAGCACCCAGACGATGACCGGGGTGCCATGTGCGTCCCGGAGCATCGAGGCTCTCGGCGGGGACGGGAGGTTGACAGCAGGACGGTGACGTGTTGTTTGTTTGGGGAATGGGACCTCAGACCCCGGAGCCCTTATTGGGCCCCGAGGAAAGACGGAGGGGGCCCCTGTCAGTGCGCTCCGAGGCACGCGGGGCTGGAGGAGGAACTCAAGAGCGTTGCTTACGCTCTTTTAAAAAGACTAAAGGAGAAACCTCTGGACGCCTTGGTGAAGGCTGTAGAGACCAAAGGGGGGATACCCAGTGAATGCGTCATGGTGCCGCGGGCTGATCTGCGGCTCGGTGGTCATCACATTTCTCCACAGTATCTCCTTTGTAAGCTGTATCGCTGGAGCGACCTGCAGCTCTCTGCCCGGCTCAAAGCGCTGTGCCACTGTCAAAGTTTCGGCGCAGTGGACAGCGCGAAGGTGTGCTGCAACCCCTATCACTACAGCCGCTTATGTGGGCCAGGTAAGGACATCAGCATTCACGGGGCTGGGGGGTCCCAAACTTTGTAAAACCAGGGGGTCAAACTAGATACATTAGGCTGGGCACCCCTTCCAGAGCAGAAATGCCTGTATATGGATGGGGACGGAAGATTGAAGAAGGTGAGACCGCTGATCAGAGTAAAGATCCGTCTGCCTTCTGTCATGATGCCTCTGCCAAATGAAGCAACTCTAAAATTAAACCATTACACATTTTTCTGGACCCCCCTGCATCTCCCTCGAGGACCCCTGGGGGCCCTCGGACCCCACTTTGGGAACCACTGATCCACAGCTCACCAAAGCCAGCTGCAGGGCATATAGGCCTACTTTATCACATTAAAGTGATGTGCGTCATGGATTTGGATTAGATTTTATGCAATAGTGCATTTTGGCATCAACGACTGGCAATAAGATTGATGCATATATAGATGATATGAACTGTAATTCCCAATAAGTGGAGTCGTATGCCTTCAAGGTTAAGATTTACCTCAGACCTGCAGCTGAGGTGAAATGTAACTGTTGTTTAAAAGATTAAAAAATACTGAAATCGGACATTAAAATCAACAATAAAAAAGATCCATTCAGTTCTCCCTGTTTCAGCCCAGGCGCTCAGGACTGATGAAGCCCTCTGTCAGCTCTCTCCCGGTGGGCGTTATTCATCTTAAAATATATTTTGGTGGTTACAACGCAAACGTTTATTTTGCAGGCGTGTTAGTGATGATAATAATATCGAAGCTGTATGGCTACTTTAAGTATCGTGGCCTATATCCAACACTGCAACTCCTGAAAATAAATGGTACCATAGGCACCCCCCCATCCCATATACACATGTACACACACAAACCCCCCCTCTACGCTCACACTACACTTACACACAACTCGTGTTTCATTGGCTATCCCACAGTTTTATATAACTCTGCCTTTAGTTTAGTTTGGTAAACCATTATTTTGATTTCCTCTTCGCATTCCTAACGCATTACACCCGTATTTAAATTTGCGCAAAAACTTTGCTTCCCACATCACCCATTTGAAGATCGCTCTCAAGTTGCACTTAGGCTCTTTTTTCTCTGACAAGGAGGTCCTCCTCTTGTTATTTAGGTGAAGGAGTGCCGATAATATACAGTTTGCATAGGGCTGGCGCCAGACTGACTCGCTGGGTATCTGACTGACTGAGGACTCCGGCAATTACTGGCTCTGCTCTTAAAGGGGCCGCATGTCCACTTTGCTCTGGAGCTCTTCTCCACTGAGGGGACCGTTTCTACAGCAGTGCCATTACTTAGATTTTTAGTGTGTTTTTTAAGTTATTCTTTGACTCTGTAGGCATATATGTGTGTGAATTAAGTTGTAGGCTACTATAGCTGAAACTTTTATAATCCCTGTGGGGAAACTGTGTCTTAAGCAGCATCAGAGGATAGGATATAGAGAAGAATAAGACAAATAGAGAGTGCTGAAAATAACACAGCAACACAGCTCAAACTATTGAGAATAGTACAGTAGTTAAATAAATAAAGGTAGAGCGTCATGGCTGACAGATTTACAGGTTTGGAGTGGATGAGCAAGTGTGCATCTCTCAAGTTATGAACATTATCAGGTGTAGAGATGGGAGAACAAGTATACAGAAATGTTTCCAAATGTGCAAATGTGCAGTGTAAGCTATTCACATTATCGCCAGAATGGTGAACTGTAGCCTATATGTTTTGTTTCATGTAACTAAACAATACTGTGTGATGTATACTTAGATCATTACATCGTTATTTCTCAATGAATGGTTAGGATCTCTGTGTCCCTTTTGTTTGATTATACAGCCTTTAACTTGTTTTTTTGTTGTATTTTCAGAATCACCTCCTCCCCCATATTCTCTGTCCCGTTCAGATGAACACAAGCCACTGGGTGAGTGTCATACAATAGATAACATGTAGAAAACCAGTAAATGACATGACCATCATATTTCATATTTGTAACATTGACAATCTTTAAAATCTGCTTGTACTGAAAGTGTCACAGAGTTTGTCAGGCTTTACCTGTGAGAATCTTACCTTTTGAGGAATCACATGACACCCACGTAAATAATAGAGAGGATCTGCACATGCATACAGTCAGTCTCTTCCATGGTTTGAGGTTCTAGATCTCACTCGTCTGTGCTTTTTCTAATTTGACCAGACTCAACTCTGTCTTACACTGAAACTGTGCCCCCCCACTACTCCAACCCGCCTCACGTTACGCCAAGAGACTACACAGGTGAGTTACTTGCATTATTATTGTACTGGCACATACTAACATACTAACTTTGGATACCTGCTCATCACACTGTGAACAGGCAAGGGGCATTCCAGGGTTTTTGTTTCAGTGGGGCTTGATGAAGGAAATTAATTTCCCTGTTGGAAGATGAAACATTCTTCACAAATAAGCAACAGGGAAATAGTTTTACTTGAGTTGCATGAGATGTGCGTGCATATACAGACACACTATCTATGTAGCTTGCATCCCATCTGAATGTTTATACAAAAGGGCAAATTGCATTTACTCAGGTTATTACATTGTGTTTTTCCTTCCTATTTTGAAAGGCCATTAAGACAACCAAAAAATCCAGCGCATAAAGCTCCTATTGTCAGAGGAGCATGGAGGGGCAGGGTGGGGGTCTGGGGTCTCTCACTATCTAGATGCCACAGCAGTGTAGCCTTTCTGTCTCTCTTTCCCTGTCTCTCTCTCTCTCTCCCTCCTCTTTCTCCACAGCAAAATATTTCACTGGGATGAAGCTGCAATAAGATCCCTGTGCATACTCCCAATCCCCTTCGCCTCTCGAACCACCCATCCCCCCTCTTTCCCTCTTTCTTCCCTCAAATCCCTCCATTCCTCTCGGCAATTGAGCAGTGGAAAAGAGGCTGGCATTTTGGGGGCGGGGGAGTTGAGCAGCTCTGATGAGGCGGAGGTGTAGAGTTTTGTGTGTGTGTGTGTGTGTGTGGAAGGGGTGAGGGGTGTAGTTGGACAGGAAACAGCCCCCTCTAGATGATGAAACTGGAGCTTTATTTGTTTACGCGCCGGGGTCGGGTGGAGGGGTTCTTGTCGTGTTGAGAGAAGCCGCAAACCCACTCGATCAAGCCTGCCTGGCCTCACTCACGGAGGCTGCTGAAAGGTGAACGGGCACCAATGAAGTCTATATAGTGTTGTCATGGCATCGGGCCAGTCTGTTTAGTCTGACGAGACAGCAATACTCCTACCAAGCCATCACTGGGTTTGTCTGTTGTGTCCAAGCAGTGTCATGTGTAGAGTAGAGCTGAACAAATAATCGGAAAAAACTAAATTCAAATCGCAATATGAACTTCAATTCAAAACTGCAATTAATTGCTTAACGGAGAGCGGTGTCCAAAATGGATTTCTAAACAAGGTGTTTTAGTGCTGCAAGTAATCTTTGGTCCATTAATCAAGAACAATATTGGTGAAAACCTTTCATCATACTCAGACTCAGTCAATCCTGCACACTGACATCTATTTTTTTTTTTAACAAAGTCACTCAAAGTCACAATTTTAAAGTTCTAAAAAAATGTATGACAGGAAAAACTTGTGATGATATGAATCGTAATTTAAATCTCAATTGCAAAATTCTGTCAAATAATCGCAATTTGATTTTTTGTCAGTATCTTTCAGCTCTAGTGTAGAGTCGAGTATTTTTGTTAAAGTTATTTGCTCATTTCTTTCCTTGATTGCATTGCCATAAGTTAGCATCCCGCATTATGAGTTTAAACAAATCCAACTTCATTTGCCAAGTTTTTTAAAGCTGATTTACACTGACAAAACTCGGACACTTAGTGATGCTATTGGAAGGTACAGTAAGTTTGAAGCTGATTCAAAGTCAGTTCAGTCAAGGCTGTGAGTCAATCAAATGTCAAGGTTGTAATTTGTAGCCAACGCCAAGAGCAGCTGACCTGAGTAGCGAGGGAGGGTACCTGCTATTGTCTGCCAGGTGAAATGAGTGGAAATAGACAGATCAGTTTTCTTACGAGACGTGGTGTGTGTGTGTGTGTTTGTGTGTCTCTGTGTGTGTGTGGTCTCTTCCTCCCCTGCCCCCCGCACCAGAGCACTGGAACTGAGAATCGCAGCTCTGGCCAAGAGCATGAGTAGGAATGAGAGTTGGCTAAACAGAGGTAGTGGCAGGGAAATTTGCATGGACCTTTCCCCCTAGATGTCGTTTTCGTCGTGGGCTTTGACAGCCTGAGACTCCCCTCTTTCCGGCTGCAGCTAGTAGAATAACAGGAAATAAGTTGAAAATATAGCTTACTCAAACATGTATCAAATAATTGACGATAGCTTTAGAAAACAAAACAAAATACAAACCCACCGTTGATGTTGCCTTAGTTAGATCTTTCAAGAATGTAAATGAATGTTTTTTTTGTGCAAGAGATCATCTGGCATATCATCTAAAACCCTCTGATGTTTTCTTTAGAATAAATAGAAGCGTTGAACATGTACTCTTGCATTTTAGCATCTTTTTTTTTTTTTATTCTTCTTTTTAAACCAACTCTGCACCCTAGCTTTGAAAGTGCTGCAGCAGGGTGTGGTCCATACATACCTTTGCCCTGGCCTCTTTTATCATTCGATCAGTTAACATTCCCCTTAAACCACAGCAAACAGCCCTCCTTTGAAAATGGAAATGTCTACTGGAAGTTTAGTAGGCTTATATCTACTTTGACTATCCCTTGGTGCCTCCAACAAAACGTGTCATTGAGCTGCTTATTGTTATGCTCTCCAGGAGCAGTGTGTGTGAGAGTTTGTGTGTGTGTGTTTGTGTGTGTGTATGTGTGAGTTTGTGTTTGTGTGTGTGTGTGTGTGTGTGTGACAGAGACAGAGACAGAGAGAGAGGAATTTCTGTCTGACTCAGTGATAAGATCAGCTCAGAGGACTCACATAGGGGTTCTACCAGGACAAAGGCACACACACACACACACGCACACACACACACACACAACGTACACGCGCACACACACAGTCACACACACGCTACTTGCGTACACACACACGCAAACACACACCAATCACGCGATTTGTTGAACTGAAGGCATGGTTCCACTCTTTTACTCTTAGAAATTGATGTAAAACAAAAAGCAAATGAATGTCTGCTGTATTGTATTTAACGTAGCCTGTGTATAGCATTTTCTCTAAATACACATTTGTAGATGAATTCAATTACCATGACCATCTGCACTCTGTTCTGTTGCCCCCTGTGCTCTGTGTTTTATTATTGCCCTTCCTGATGCTATTGATGCATAAATTAGTCTATGAAAATAGATTTTACAGATTTCACGAGTCTGAAATGACAACGGTTTTTCTTTACTAGCATTAGAATGTGTGACCACAACTTGTTTCAGAGCACGATATTAATGGGAAAATATAGCATATAGAAACACATAGCATCTTTTTTTTTTTGTTGTTAATTGGTTGAGAGTCTAGAAAGATACTGACAAAGGCTTCATGTTCACAAAGTTAGTTGTTACATCTTTATGCGTTAACTTCTGCCTCATGTCATCCTCGCCATCGACAAAAACCTATTTACCTTGTGTCATGAGGCTTTTGAACATGTGGATGCAAGTGAAGCACTGATACTTAACTTGACATCAGCTGAGCCTACATGTTCTCTTCGGAGTGGACATCAGTTTTGCCTGGATGTATTGAAGCAAGACAAGAAGACCACTCCCTCTCTGCCCTCAGTAATCATATTTTGGTGGCTTGTTTGTTTAAGCAGAGCAAGGTATCAGCCAAACATCCTGTCTCCGAGCCCTGCCTGCACTCGCTGCAGCATTAACCCCATGAATTGGCCCTTTGACTGATGGGGCACGGCCCAGGAATGTTGGGAAATTGGGAAGGTGAGGGGGGGAGCAGGGTCTCAGAGTGAAAGGGGTAGGAGGGAGTGTGTGTGTATGTGTGTGTGTGTGTGTGTGTGTGGGGGGGGGGTCAGCTCTGGAGAGTGACATCTGATACATGTTTGAACATATCACCACTAATACTTAAGAAACTCGGAGCTGGGCTGACATTCTTGGAAGTTTAGGAGATATAAAGATAGCTTTCTGACCGCACCGTGCCGTTTTCAGTTTTGGTGAGTCTGCAAGGTCCGAAAAGGTTCAAAACAGGTGAACCGCTCCAGTCCGGTCCCATGCACCTACAGGCCGACACAGTTGGACAAGGTTTTGTAAATGATCTACAGAGGCTCTACCACTCTCACACCACTGGCTCAGAGTTAGCTTCATTTTGCAGATATCAACAGGTTCACGGTTCATCAAAGTCTGAGATGTAAAAATAGCACAAAGACAAAAAGTAAACACCCGCATTCTGCTCCGTACAGTGAGAATTTATTTGTCTCGGTGTGGACGGGTCCTCTCAGTGACCTGAACCTCCAGCCTGTTCGCTGGCACGCGTACAACACTTGCTCTTATGCCTGACTGAGACACATTAGACTATGGAATTCAACATCAAGTGCTGGCCCATTAACCATTTGCCATTTCCTCAAATATTTTCCATCACGGCTCTTTTTCACTACAAGCAGCGAGGGCACGCAGCCGAGGACACATAGCACGGCTTACTCACAGCCCTTTGAAATCCATTCGCATTATTTTTCTCAAGTCCTTTTTTATTTTTCACAGAGTAGCTGGTTTTATTTTTGTTGGACACTGACACTGAAAAAATTTTGACATTGAAAAATTCTTGGAACCACACAGTGTGTTGTGCCCCATGAATATTTTTTTTTTTACATTTTAGGCTAAATACCAACATGTTGACATGTATTCTGGAGCGACTTTCAATCAGTGCAACAGTAGAATAAGGTTAAATTCCCTAAATCACCAGAATTACTAGCAACCAGTAGTAAGGAGAGCAAAGGTTCAGTTTTTTGGGGAACTTGTAAGGTCTGCTAGGCAAGTAAAACCCTTAAAACCACTCTGCATGTCTGATAACCTCAGTAGAACTAAATCAAATAACAGTAAATGAAACATGCAGTAAGTATTTAGAATATCTGAATATCTAAATATCTGAGGTTTAGATCAGCTCCATCTAAACCTAGGCTAAAACATTTCAGGCGTATTAGTTCTGGTTCATTCTTTCATGTTACAAATCACTACAAACTACGACCCCTTCCCCCCAAACCTCCCACTTTTTGTAGATTTATGTCTGAATTCCATTTTTCAACCCAGAAATTGTTAATCCATCTGTTTTTTTTTCCTGAATACAGAAAACACAGGGCCCTAATAGCTACGTTTCCCTGCGCCCCGAGGCTAAGCAGCTAGTTACCTGCAGTGTGTCCTGGCTTAGCTAAAAGCTAGACTCGAAAAAAAAAAAAAAAAGCTCATTGTTCCTTGCTTGCTCTGCTCTTTCACAACACATTTAGAGGAAATGATAGGTTTAAGTTGTGTGGCTCAAACCTATCCAGTCATTTTGAATTGATGAGTAAAGCCATTTCAACGCTATTGACTGGAAGAGGCAAAGGAGGCACTGTTTGTTTTACTGTTTTCCTGCTTGAGCTGTGTTGTCATTAAGTTTCTCTTGATTTTTTGGTTTGTTCCTTTTGAATCAACCTCATGTTAGCTGTCTATTATTTCTATTCTTTCCGCCTTTAGTCATTTCTGAAGATAAATGAGCTGTCAACTCTGAGCTGTTTTTGTCTTGTTGTCACCTCCAAGGCTGAAGTCAAACCTTATTGTAAGTGAAACAGCCTTGACTCCTCCTAGTCCATGGATTTAGGAAGTGTTACACATCAGGACTCTTTTTTTGCGGGAATCCTCTAGTCACTGAACATGGATTAGAGATCTTCTTTGAGTCTTCTTTCTTTTAGTTAGTGTCATATCGCAATAACTTCTTTATTGGCTTTATTGGCCCCCTCTTTCTTTCTCAGTCTGTCTTTTTCTTGTCTTCTTTTTGTCTTATTTTAGCCCACTTTTGCTGTTCTTTCTCTGTGAATTTTACTTCTTCCCTTGTACTGTTTGTTGTACTCGCTCTTTTCCTCTCTCTCTAGTCCTCCTCCTCTCTGTCTTTCTCCCTCTCCTTCTCTCTCTCTCTCTCTCTCTCTCTCTCTCTCTCTCTCTTTCAGTCCATGTTGTCAGGCCATCACAATTTAAAATAAGGTTTAAATTACAGGACTGGCTGTGGCTTTCCGTTGTTCCCTCAGAGTTTTTGCCAACTCGCAATTTGGCTTTTAATGGAATCCTGCCATGCTGCTGAACCTAAAGATTCTTTGCAGATGTCGACGGGCTCTGACTCTGTGAAATGTAGGAAATTGTCGCATGTGCTGCGCGCTTTGAATGCAATGCTTAGTTAAGACTAAAGTTTATTTGAGGGAAGCACTTTTTGCCTAGTTTTCGGGAGTTGTAGCTCCCTGCATTGCGTTGTAAGTGGGGACAATTGTGTGTGTGCATGTGTGTGTGTGTGTGTGTGTGTGCATATGCGTATTGTCATTATTCACCCGTTATAATGGAAATCGACTGCTCAATATGCAGCACACTGACAGGCAGAGACATTCGTTTGTACTGCAACATCGCCACATTTCGAAGAGTCATTTAAGAACGCATACAGATACATGGACACACACACACACATTTCTCTCTTAAACACGCCGACATACAGAGCTTTCAGTGAGCAGTGAGCAGAATTCATTTATAACCACAGATGATTTGGAGTCTGATTCACTTTCTTTCACAAGAGCTGCCTGCTCAGTCAATGTGATGTCACTCTTTTATAATGAAGCCCATCTTCTGTTCCCTTAATGCCTTATTTTATGTTTCAAAGGATATTCAAATGCTACTTTGGCTTGAAAGTAGTCGAAGAAATAGGTGAAACTGGAATGCATGATATGGTTCTCTGCTAACAGCCATGCAAGCATTAGTAAAATTCAGTCTTGACTAACACTAAAAGATTGTCATACAGAAGGTGCAACTATGATTCGTGTTTTTGACAAAATGATCTTCATTCAGAGTAAAATAAAGTGTCAAGTTTAAATGATGAAACGCCTCTATAACACCTATTTATTTAGCATTAGCAGTGGTTGAATTTTTTTGTGGTGAACGCCAGAGAACCAAACCAAGAATCCCAGTCTCATGTGATTCTTGGACCATTCTCGGTCCAAAGTACCATTTAAATGCCACATGAACAAAACAGCAATCATCCCAAGAAACTTTTACACTTAAAAAAAAAAAACTTAAAAAGTTATGTGCTTAAATAACACAATTTGTAAGATAAAGCTATCTAAATGTTATGGAAAATGTGGTAAATATGTACATGTACTACCACTGTGGGAAATCTGTACATATCCTCATAATTGTACACATTTCCCAATGTATCTGGTAACTGTGCAGAAATGCTGTTTATTGTGGTGCAGGTCTCTCACAGTCCTTGAGTTACCTCCTCCTGACCATGCATGTTTTATATGGCGATTGCACATCGTATTTGCCCTCCACATTTTCCCAACTGAACCATAACACATACAGATAATTCATCCAAATTAGCTTTTAGTGGGAATTTCACAGTTCCTTCTTTATAGTGGAACAAATGGATCTGTTCCACCAGTTTGTGATTGTCTTATGAGGAGTGCGGACGGTCTCTTCAGAGCCGTATAGGACCACGTGAGGCTCAATGAGAGACTTGTCAACTTGACCCCTCTGGCTGCCTGGCGGAGTGGGGGGAGGAAGTGTCGAGGAAGAGGGCCTGTCCAGGAATGTGTTGGGAGGGGAGGCTTGTCAGCTAGCTAGCTCTGCCTCTCTCTCTCTCTCTCTTTCTCTCTCTCTCTTTCTCTTTGTCCCTCACTATCTTTACAAACCTTTATTCAGATTTAAATCTGCTTTCATGCTTTTTCAGGCATTCATGCAAAACTATAGGCGATGTGTGTTAAAGCTACAACATGCAGCTTTTTGCCTTGAGACAGCAAAGTGTATTGTTAGTCCCACCCTCCTCCCCCTCAGTTGGTCAGGTTCCCGCCCCAACACTTGTCACTCATCCTGACAAGCTGTCTTCCTTGAAACTGCATCTAGTCTGAGGCTGAGGTGACCAGCATCCGTAAAGCCACCACAGGCATTGAAGGAGCAGATGGTGAATGAAGCCAATCTGCAATTAAAAAGAAGCAAGGCCGATCTTCACCCGTGTTTTTGAACGGGCTTTGTCTGCCACACATTTAGCTTTGCTGTTCTTTTATTTCTTACTGCTTTCCCCCATTGCTGTTGTTATGATTTCCCTGCACTTGACAGCTACAACACAGGTGACCGCTGGCCACGCCCACAGAAAATGGATTACACCCAGAATTGTCCTGAACATCGTTGAAAAGCCAATTTAAGGCAACCGGGGGGATTTAGGCAGGTAGACACAGTGTCACAGACAGATACAGGCTGATCAGGTCTGATATATCCTACTTTTTACTTTAATGGCAAATGGTTAAAACAACCCTTGTGGCTTTTGCTGGTAGGAATATATCCAGCCAGCTAGACTTATGACATTAAAATCACTGTAATGATCAAGACCAGGCTAACAAATACAATTTTGCAAATGTTGCATAGAACCAAAATGTACTTCCAGGAAGTAACAACTGGATCAGGGATACTTTAAAGTTCAAGACCCCCATAATATCACAATTGTTTTAGAAAGAAATGCCTCAGAGACACTCCACAATCAGCCAAACTCAGTCCTACCTATTCATATCCATTCACATTCAGAACTTTCTATAGCAATACTAATACTTTAGTTGTTCCTCCCTCTTTGCTGTATGAACTAAGAGTGGCATGTTTAGTTCTAGGATTTACATAATACATACCATGACATTCACAATTAGACATTTCACCAGCCATGTGTGCTGTCAAAGTGAGCTTGAGTCAGACTCTGAGCCGGTACCTGCTCAGTCACTGTACGTTACTCTGCACCAGCTAAACGCCTGAGATGTTAAAGTGTCATTGCTGATTTAAACATGTCTTTGTGCACGTTCTGCACATCAGCAGGAGGCTGAGTGACAGAGACACAGAGTGAGATTTCACTTTGCCAGAACCTGTACACTCTTTAGCAGATTTACCTCCATATGAGTTTGTTGAACAGTGATAGCTGCCCCGGGGAGCCGTTTTCAACACTGATCACCTGGGTGGGTTTTTCACACTGCATTTGCTTCCATTGTGTGAAGTTTTGAGAAGCTAGTCTAAAAATCCTACCTGTAATGCATTTGTGAACCTGTGGCAATGTCAGTTCTGAAAAAAATCACATTTTGGAGCATATGGTTTCATTACGTAATTCTGCCTGTTTGCATTTATCAATAAATAAATTGTTATCCTCAGGCTCATGGTACAGGTGATACCTGTCGCTAGGCTAGTGACCAGGTTGTTTACATCCTGTGTATGTATGGAAACTGAGTCAAAGATGTTCCTTTCAACATGTGTGTGAGTTCGACCAACACAAGCTGGAAGAACTGGAACTTTTACTTTTACAAGAAGCAACCTAGTTGTCTATGAAAAAGTATGTTCCAAAAACACACCAAGTTCTCAAACAATGCAAATGAATGAAGAGCGAAAAAAAATCACTAGAAAATCCATGTTGAATACAGCTCCCTTGTACAGCGGTTTTCTACTGTTATCTATTCATTGCTCTCATATTGCTGCTGTCAGCTAGAAAAACTCCAGTTTTCGTGATTTTTATGTTTTAACTCCAATTGAAGGATTACATGGTTCTCTGTGGGTTGATTTAATGACACTTGGGTTTGTGAAACTGTTTCAAAACCCCACTGGATAGACTGAAAAATGCATGGTGGTCAATCTAAAAACAAGCCAGTTTTTCTTATGGTTCGTGAAAAGTTGACATTTTGGAGTTTTCATCCAACAGCGACGTGTGCTAAGTATTTCAAAAGCTCAAGCAAAGTGAAATATGTTTTCTAACTGAACAACACAGTAACAAGCATGAATATAAGTACATTATATATAATCTATGAATATTATACCCTTGATATTTTGAGAGATTATATACATAAGAGATGACTAGAATTCCCCATGATGAATTGATGCATGCAAAACTTCCTTGCTCGTGCCGCCTGCCCCTCGCTGCACTTTGAAGTAGCAGCAGAAACGCAGGAAACTGGTTACTTTCTCTCTTCCTCTTGGAGGACACACGGCTTTCTAAACTGCCTCCAAGCACTTCTGCGTCTTCCCAGGAATTTCACTGGGACACACAGTAACTTTCCTGTCGTTTGCTTGCCCTCAGGTTCAAGGTATGCGGGGCGCTATTTGTATGGCCGGTCAAATAATTGATTGGCGGTAGTGACTTGTTTCTTTGTCTTCTTAAAAGAAGAGAAAGGCTCCGACGAAGGGCTGGGAAGATAAGATACCTAATTGCTCGCTGCAGTACATCACAAGATCCACTGTACAATGGAGAAAGAGAGAGAAAGAGGGAGTGTGTGTGTGTGTGTGCATGAGTGTGTGTGTGTGTGTGTTTGTGAGAGAGGGCCCTGTTGTATTCTACTGTAAAGTCCATGTCTGGCGATAACACAGCCCTCTGATGGCAGAGATAGTCGAGACGCCAGCTTAAATGTGGCTTGCTGGATTGAAGTTGCCCTGTAATGATAGTTGTCTCAAACAACACAGAACCTACCATTTGCAGCCAGGGAGGGGTGTTTTCTTTTCTTCCTTTATTTTTACTTTTTTTTATTTTATTTTTTTTCCCAGCGCTTTGGGGGGAAATTTGAGGAAGTTAAATCAAAACAAAAGCATCTCAGAGAGGGGACCGGGATGGTCAGTAGCCGAATTCAATCCTCCCTTCTCGTCCCTCGGTCCCCTCATACCCCCCCCCCCCACACACACACACACACACTCCTCCTCCTCCCCCCTCTCTCTCCTCCCCCCAACCCACCCACTTCTTTCAGCACAGTGGAAGAGTCTAATAACTGGAGGGGAATCTAATCCTTGGCACTGGATGAAAGACGAGGGTCTCCCTGCCTCTCCCCCTCTTTCTCTCTCTCTCTCTCTCTTTCTCTCAATCTCTTTCTCTCTCTCTCACTCTCTCTCTCTCTCTCCCTCGCTCCATTTTTCCACGAATGCTGGTTATGGTTGGCAGGCTCTCTCTCTCTCTCTCTCTCTCTCTCCCTCTCATTTTCCCTCTCCCTCCTTCACTCAGTCTCTTTTTTTTTTACTCCTCTACCTTCCCTCTTTTCCCAATTTTCTTGCTCTTCATGCAGGTTGGGGTTGGCAGGATTCTTTGCTCCTCCGACTGCAGGGAGAGGTGAAAAGCAGGGAGTTGATCATGTTTTCAGTTGTGAGGAGGGGGTTTGGAAACAGAAAGAGTAAAAAGAAGGAGAAAGGATGAGTGCCATTGTTGCGTTCTGGTGGTTTGAAGCCCAGGTTCAACAGCCTGTGGGGAGCCGGCAGGAAGCTGCCTGTCTGAACCCTGAACTTGGATTGCCACTTCTTGTGTCCATACATTCATGTTGTTGCATCAGTACTTTAGCCAGTACTTACTTTACTTTAGCCAGTACTTTACTTTACAGAGCATATATTTGTTTGTTTTTTACAGCAAAAGTCAGTACTTTTATGTTCCACTTATCTTCCCATAGTCCTTTGGGGCTTGGAGGGGAAAAAAACGTTAAGGTGTACTGTGCTTTTCGATGAGATTGGCACTAAGAGACGGTGATTTTGAAATGAAATAACAAAAGCTACTTATCTAATTGGTAAACAGAGCTGTTAAATGGTGGTTGGCTTAAATGGTTGCAGAACGCTGTAATTGCTGCCAGCCCTCGCACACACACACACACACACACACACACACACACACACATACACACACACGCACACACACACAGTGAACACACGCAGGCATGCACACACACATACACACACACACACACATACACACACACACACACACACACACACACACACATTTTTGACTTCCTCCAGTCAAACATAAACATACTGATAACCTCCAGTTTGAACTCTTCTTTATAAATTCCATTGGAGGAGTTTGTTGCCCCCCGCCCCTCCCCCCCTCCTCCTCCCTCCTCCATTTCCCCTTCTCTCCCTCGTTCTCACACAAGCTCATTATACCTTAGCTGGACGATCGCCAAGCTGAGTATGATGACACTACTAGGACTGTGCCAGAAACATTACACATGACACGCTGCACCGCGAGAGAGCTGTCAAATACTGTCGGAAACTTTGATTGAGTGTAGTGTCGGCATTACCCAATATCACTAATATCACTCGGTGTTTAATACCAGTAATCCACTGAAATCAGTCAGGCTCTTACTGCATATTAAAGTTAGTTGTTGTTCATAGTTGCCGATCTTTAAACCCTTTTGAAGAATTTCATTTCTTGCCATCAGTCTCTATCGATGCTCTCACTCTGTGTCCATAGTTTGTGATATAAATGTGCTATGAATACTTAATGCATGATAAATGCAAAGGCCAGGCTTACTGTATCAAACCATATGATGCATGATAGGAAAAATTAAAGTGTACTGTGTATTAAAGAGAACAAAAAAAGTCCCAGTTTGGGTTATGTCTACTTTGGGAATTAATGTGATCGTGAGCTCATATAAAGTCTCCTTGTGTTTCCCCAGACATGTTTGTGTTGCCTTATTACAGGGAAGAGCATGGCTTGTAAAAGTGTGTGTGTATGTGTGTGTGGGAGAGAGAGAGAGAGATAGAAAGAGAGAGAGAGAAAGAGAGAGATCCTGCTAGCTGAGCAGCCTGCTCTCTCTTATTGGAGAGCTGTAAAAACTCCAGACCGCAGGAGTTGCCAGCCTGGAATTCACTAATGACACACGTGGGCTTCAGATGAGAAGCGCAATTTTGTGTGTGTGTGTGTGTTTGTGGGTGTATGTGTGTGTGTGTGTCTGTGCATATGTGTGCGTGTGTGTGTGTGTGTGTCATAGGCATACTGTTTGGATCAGCAGGCCCAATTTGTGTGTGTATGTGTGCATGTGTGAGGCCCTATCTCATCATCTAGAGTGTGTGTGTGCTTGTGGCTGCACACAAACACACACACACACACACACAGCTCACCACTGCATCTCCTGTCCCCCCCCCCCAAAAGCTTAAAGTAAAATGGCCACTGTGCTAACACACCTAGTCTGATCTGCAGCGTAATTTCACCCAAAAGCAGCTTGTTAATGGGAGAAGGGCGGCCATTCCGGCCCCTGGTAGACGAAGAGGGGGTGCTGCTAGCTGGAATATGAAAGGAATGGGGCCACAGGCACATGGGTCTTTAAATCCTCTGTGTCAATAGAGTCTCTGGAGCAAAATAATGGCATCACTCTGTGTGGGAGTTAATGCGAGCTGATAGCATGAGGGCTGGGGGGTCAGGGGTTCACGGGCTCGCGCTAGGTTGACAGAGAGCTGAATGCTTGGCGAGCCCCCCTCCCCACACCCCCACCCCACCCCACCCCAATACCACCTCTCTCTCTCTCTCTCTCTCTCTCTCTCTGTCTCTCTCTCTCTGTTTTTGTCTCTCTCTCTCTCTCAGCCCACCTCCTCTTCACCCCTGTAGTCCTGAGGGAGGGTTATAGAGAGATGGGGGAGACGGGACTCAACCATATGGGATGTAGAGATGATGATGATGGATGCAAAGAAGGAAGTGGGGTGTTCAGTGTTTTGACAGTTTCAGTCCCTCTTTTTGGAGCGTAGATCTACAGGTTGAGGGTTGTAATGAAGTGAGAGTGGGAAAAGTGAAATCTCTTTTGCCATGTAAAATGAAAATGTGAAATCTCCACCGCTTATTGCTGCAGTGCGCTAAAATGTTTTAAGTCCCCATGAAATGAAAAATGACTTTTTCACCTTGTTAGCTAAATTTTCATGTCACAATATACACATACTTAATCATAAATGGCCCAAAAAAATTACTAGTAGAAGTAAGATGCTCTCAAAATGCCGTTTCATGGAGACTTTTATCATTTTGAAGAATGTGTGCATTCTGTCACAGTGTGAAAACAGCAGAGAATGACGGAGCATCAAAACACTTGGCTCGTACTTTCATAAGGACTTCCTCTCCCATCCTCCCATCCTCCTCCCCCTCAACATAATTCAGCTCCCGTCAAGAAGAATTACCGGCGTAAAAAAAATTACCGCACTTACCAACACAAACACTAACTCTCCCCCTCTCTTCCCTCTCTTTCCTTTCTCCAGACACTGGTACCTCCCTCGGCTCCTCGACCTCCGGCGGCCATCGCTCTCACTGGTGCAGCGTCGCCTACTGGGAGCAGCGGACGCGCGTCGGTCGCCTCTATCCGGCCCACGAGCCGTCGCTCAGCATCTTCTACGACCTACCTCAGGGCACGGGCCTCTGCCTGGGCCAGCTCCACGCCAACGCCTACCACAGCCGCCGAGACGACACGGGCGCCCCGCCGTCGCACGGCACCCGCGGCCCCGGCGGCGGAGGGAACGGCAGCGGCGTGCAGCAGATACGCAGTAAAATCGGCTACGGCATCGTGCTGAGCCGCGAGCCGGACGGAGTGTGGGTGTACAACCGCAGCCAGCACCCGGTGTTCGTCCACTCGCCCACTCTGGACCTGCCCAGCGCCAGAGGGCTGAGCGTGAAGAGGGTGATGCCGGGCTTCTCCCTCAAGGTGTTTGACTATGAGCGCTCCAGCTGGATAGTGGAGCGCGGCGTGAAGCCCGAGTGCCAGGAAGGACCGTGGGACCCGCACAGCGTCCGCATCAGTTTTGCCAAGGGATGGGGCCCCTGCTACTCCAGACAGTTCATCACCTCCTGCCCCTGCTGGCTGGAGGTGCTACTCAACAACCACAGATAGCACACACACACACACACACACACACACACACAGAGAACACACACACACACACACACACACAGAACACATACACTCACACACACACACACAGAACACGTACAAACATCCAGACACACTCAACACGCAGACGCTGACAAACACACGCAGACACACATGAGGTTTCTTAACCAAGTATCCTAATTGTAATCTACCTAGATTTAATATAAAACTTTATATATTATATAAAATATATTATACATGTAAATACTTGAGTCATTTTTACAATGCAATTATTTATGTATAGTGTAATGTGTATATGGACAAAGTAAAAAGGAACAGGATTATGCACTTTTGATTCTATATATGCATTACAGAGTTTCTCAGTGTCATTTTGCAAGTATGTAAATTGCAAAAAAAATAAGACAAAGCTGGTTTATGTTCTCATGATTTTAGCAATTCCCTCAAAAAGTATGCCATACACACATTGACAATAAAGTATTTGTATTATATGAATGTATTTGTGGTGGTCTTATATTCTGTAATAGTTTACACGTCTATTAATGCTGTTTGCTGTTTGCTTAGTCAGTAATGTGCAGCTGTATAGTTACGACTTTACTACAGTAGTATCAAAATGTGAGGTACAGCAATGATGAATTCACTCAGCATTTATGAGTGGCATCTTCAATAACATTTTAGCAAGCCAAACACTTTGACTGGCTGTTTTCTCCCGGAGCAGAGAGACATATTCTTCTGTTTACATCATGGATGCTCTTTTCAAACAGTTGAAGGATAAGTCAAATGTGTCCTTTACATGCCAATGGCTGCTCTGAAGTTCAGCTCTGTAAACAGTTTGGAGTGAAATTAAGCTAAGCGGTGGGTGAAGTGGATGTGGTGGAGAGGGCCAGCCTCCATTACCTACTGCTAATGTTATTTCTGTGGGTGAAAAATAAGATTAAATGGCATCAACACTGAATGTCCACCACAAGATCCACAAGATCTTGAATTAAATTGTAGGTTTTTGGATATTATTTCCCGTATTTCCATGCAGCGCTTGCTAAATTAGATGATTCAAACATCCCGACAAACATCCTCCAAACATTGATGGTGGAATCTGCATTTTCATTGGTTCTCGTCGGTTTCAACAGACAAAATGTATGCCTCTTTGTGTGTGTATCTTAAAGAAGTTTCAATATACACCACATACTTCTTAATTTTTAATTATGTGTTCAAACAGTATAAATTGTAATCAAGTTAGCCCTTGAAGCTACAATAAAAGAGACCAACGGCAATGGAAAACACTGAAAGGCATTATACTGGCAGCGGTAAGAAAATAAAGCGCATATCTGAGAGATTACACAACAAACCACAGCGGGGTACTTAGGCCCAAACCCACTCCGGTAGGAGAAAGTTCTGTGTTTATAGCATAATGGCATCCTGTTTGGGTCTTTCAACAACACAATTATTTATGGAAACTCATATTTAGGTAAAAGGCGAAGAGCAAGAACAGCTAGAAGAAAACGCAGTGTAAGCAGTTGGCGGTTTAAAAGCTACGTCTGTTAACCTTTTCTGGAGCTGCCTGTGTAGAGATTCAGCACAGCACCTAGCTCGTCAGGCATTTCTGTTTTGACCCTGAAGCTCTGCGGGCTGCTTGCTGAAACCTGTAATTAACTTCAGCTTGAAAAGTAAAGAGGAGTTGATTACAAAGTCACAGTAGTTGTGAGGAAAATGAGGCAGTATCATATCGCCCTATAGCATTCAAAAACCTCTCCAAAGTTATGCTCGCAGCCTTAACTTTAAATAGATGTCCTAGCCTTTATGAGCACAAAATAAATCACAGTCATATTTAATGACAATATGAGTGCCATTATAACATAAAGGGTCTTGAAAGTATTTCCCTAACAGCATTAGAGTAAATCCCATCAGGAAAGGATTCTGTGCAAGCACGATGTTTTGGGGTTAAACCCTTTGTTTGTATATAACAACACAGTATTGTACGAAACCGTTTATACAAGCCCTGGGCATTCCCATACACCCCCCAAAAATTCCAATGTATATTTCAGTCAAGTCTCTTCTCTGCTTTTCCAGGCCAAGTGTGGGATTTGTGGTTAGGATACAATGGAAGGATTCAAAGGAGGGGAGGGGGGGAGTTGCTGTTGGCGGGAGAAGTCCAAAGCCTACCATGTTTCTCTTCCATCTCTTTTTTGGTTTTCTCATCTGAAAAAACACTGCTGCCCAGTCTCCTGTCTAATTGTTTTCCTTTGTCAGGATTCAAAGAGTCATGGAGACGATGAAATAAATCCAGCCGGTCCTGGAGGAAGGCCTTGGCCCTGGTCTTCATGCTGCGGTGTGCTGACCTCACGCTGAACTGAAAACGTACCGGGCTAATTCTGCCGCTGCCTCACCAGCTCCACCCCTTCACCATATAATTATCCCTGTCCAGATTATGACGGTATAATTACGTTAATGAATACATTATGAAGGTTTAATTAATGGAAGCCGTTTCCTGTTTTTTTTTTTACTGCAAACAAGATGACTGAGCGCTCAAGTCCAGCTCTTATGATCAATACAGGATTTGGTCTTGTTGACTGGCTGTGAAATATTAAATTTCATTAGACAGAAATCTGAACTGGAAACAAACATGTAGAGACATTGTTCATCAGGATAAACAAATTCAGATGTCTTAATGGAAAATTCAATGACTGATTGATGATATTATTTTGATTCATTTGTATGAAGTCAAGTCTAAGTAGATTCATTGCAATAAATGTATTAAAAGGACCATGCAAAGAATCCGCACACTGCTCATTAATAGAAAAAAAAAGATCCTTTCCACTGAGGCGTTGGAAAAATATATTTTCTTAAATAATCCATGACGCGCTTCAAAATATAAAGTGCCTAAGTGACAAGTGCTGTACAAAATCTATGTCAAATGTTTAGATCACATCTTCCTCAGTGACACAATCCAGTAAATCTACCCAACACACATATATGGGCTCTCCCTAATCACACCTGGTATCCATTGGCACAAATTTGGGGCTCTGATCACCAGAACAGGGACTGACATCATTATGACAGTTATTTGCAATGATCCTGTCAGTATGTCCAGACAGTGATTGAATCTATTAATGAATGTATTTTATAGGTAACAGTACAGCGATGTGTATTAGATGAATTCCAATACCCAAGGGTGCTTTGCTCAGTAACAGTACATTAAGAAATCCGAAGCCGTACAAGCATCCACAAGAGAAACACACTGTAACCTCAAAATCCACACACTTCACCTCTCATCACTCCGCCATCGCCCTGACAGTATTTTGTCACTTTGAGTGCATGTGGATCAATACCGTGTTATCGACCCCTCCTGTGTGAAACCGCAGACGGCTCAGGCATCTCATGACATCCTGGAGTGAGAGCTTTCCCCAGTCTCAGTCACTATCTCATCACTGACTCCAAATCAGTATCTATGAATGTCATCTTTGTACCCCAAAGACTGATCAGAGACAAGAACCCAAAGTCTTTCCCACCAACTGTAACCCAGACAGCAAACTATTTGGTGTCAGTTTGTTAAAAAAAAAAAAACTGTTAGGCCCCTAAGTCTGTTAGCTAAAGACTAAGCAAACAGAGATAGTGTTAGTACTTGTTAGCTATAGCATCCCAGAGGATGATTGTTGATTGTTGATTGATGATTGCCTAGTTTTTAGAAGTAAAAGTAACAAGATTTTGATATGCAAGAAATGTATTTATATTTCTTTTTATCATTTTTTGGCATCAATTTCAAATAGGTCTATGGTTTGATAGTTTGAATGAGCTAAAAACGCGAAAAAGTAACTTTTCATTTCAGTGTGACTATAAACAATTCTTCTTGTCTCTGCTGCACTAAGCATTGCGTCATTTTTTTTATCTCATCAGTGTCAATAATTTTAATACCAATAATCTTACTCCATTGTTGGAATTTATGTAGGAGTGATGCAGGTATAAGTATTGGGACAAATTAAGCTCAAGTAAATTCAAGTCAAAGGTACTTAGGTTATTGTTTTCAGTCACTTACCCACGAAATATAATAAAAACATCAAGTTTGTGACCCATTTACACACCAAACTGATGATAGCCTCTTACATAACAATGTACCTTTAGGGGATTTCTCCTGTGTGATGCTGTAGGATGGACAGTGTTTCGTTACAAATACGGAATAAATGGGTTAGTCTGTGATCGACTTGATATCCAGGCATCTGAGCTGCCAGCCAAAAACCTTTGCCCCCCTGCCTTTGAGACAAATGCTTTGTTGTGCATTGTCCCTGTATCAAAAAATTAAATAAATAAATTGAGATGCATTAGATGAAAAGGCAGCATTTAGGCCTTGTTAGATAGCAAGGAGAGATATCAAGAGTCTGGTGATGATAATGGATCACAAATTTCATAATGTTATTTTATGTACGGGTCACATGACCAACCATTGATCTACAATAAGCTTACTTAAAGCAATATTCCACTTAGTTTTAACATGGGGGTTATTTGGCACTTGACCACCATGAAAACCAGAATAAACTCACCAAGATCAGATGCAGCTGTTTGTAGCGTTCAGATTTTTACTTTCCATTAATTTGAATGAGCCACGAAAATAGCCTGAAGACGTACATTTACCCCCATGTTAAAACTAAGTGGAATATTGCTTTAAAGTTAATTTGTTGTAATAGTAATGCTCAGCTAAAGGTTGGGGAATTGGCCAGAGAAGCTGCCATTCTTCAAGCATGATTTAGAATGGAAGTAAATGTGGTCAAACTTGATGCATCCAGTCTGCACTTTGAATGGAAATGCAAATTTACTAAAAAAACAAGCAAACATAATTTCACATTGATGTCCCAATACTTTTGCCGTTAACTTACATAATTTCATTTACTTATTTTAATTCACATGTTAAACTATAATTCCACAGCGATAACAGACAGCCTAGCATTTTTTCACAATTCATTTCTAGTTTTCAATTATAGAGAATATACCAGACTTGTCAATTGCCTGTCACTCTCTTGCTGTCTCTGTCTCTCTCTGTCTCCCCCACTCACTCACAGTCACACACACACACACACACACACACACACACACACACACACACACACTTTCCTTCTGAAATCTAAAACATGAAATCACGTTAAACTAATTACTGACTGAAGTAGCTAGAAACATAACTCAAATTATGCCACTTGCTGACCGTTTAAAAAAACAACAGTAACAATAACTGCTCTGGTTGAGGTTCCCGTCTCCTCATTAATGGAATGGAAATGAGAAATCGGATGACTGTCTGTCACCTTTAAGGTTTCCAAGGACATGGCTTTGCTTTCACTGTAAACTACTTCCCGTCTCCAGTAAACACAAACTATTAGTATAAAACTCAGCAATGTACACATCTCTGGCTCGCCCTTTCAATGAATGACTGTGGGTGCTGTTTATTTTCCAGTCCGTCTTTGTTTTGTTACTTTAAGCACCATGTCTGTCAGCCATAGTGTAATTATATGGAGACAGAGACACAGGAGGGGGGGAGGCGTTGGAGACAGCCTTCTCTTTCAGCTGCTGTGAGCCGCGACCAGTACTGCCTGGAGCTGCTCGCCTCTTGAATGGCAGCCAAGAGACTCTTCGACTCCCTTTTAACCCCTTAGATCACCCAAAGAGCTCTGTTTTTTTTTTTTTTTGTTTTTTTTTTCAAATGTACCTGATGGCTTCCTGAAAATAGTTTTGATCTCATCAGAGACGGGTTGGGAATAGGTTGGGGAAAATGACTCATGTTGAATTTCCGGAATGGGTTTTTATGAACTGAGCAATTATAAATTCATAGAAATGTTGCTGAGCAATTCTTTGTGATGTTTCGAAATGCCCATCTCTGAGCTTTTATCAGTTGAAAAACACTGACTCAGGCTGCTTTCATTTAGCATATATAATTATTTCACCTCCCTGCTGCTTTTGATGCTCAACTTACTTTGCTGGAAGGGTTTTCTAAACTTTGTTTGCAGTCACTCCCACAACCACATTGGACCAAATATAAGCACAAACCAGAATACTGTGGCTCCTGAATGCCAATATCCTCATTTTTTATCATCACCACAAATTTTTGATATCTTAGTGAATATATACTTACATACTTGAATACATATCATCTTTAAACTAAATGGTATTTTGCCTTAAAGGGGGAATATGACTACATATCACCTTTCAAATTGCCTCTATTCATGAACATTCATTACTGTCTCCCACAGCCTGGAACAAGAGGAAAGATTTTGTCCTCCTCCAAACTGTGATGCTACACTAATGTACAAGTCCATAGACAATGGACTGGAAATGATGGAAAGGTTGGCTGTGACATGGCAGAGGGTTGTTTTCAGGGGATAAGGGTATATGTTCTGCTTCAGAACTGATAACACTAAGCTAATTTGGTTGTATACTGCATACACTTGCATACAGCAAGTGACTGAATATTTAAGCATGAAGGCCGGATGCAAACCAAGATAGTACATGGTGTTTTACATGCCCAGATACCCCTCCAATAATACTGCAGTATGAGCTTCACAAAAAAATAACTATATTTATATAATTTTATCAAACTATTTACATGAGTGATGTAAATAGTTTGATAACATAATTTTATCAAACTATTTACATGACTTATGTCTTAATCACAGTATTCTCATATTTTAAGAGGATCAAAGTAATGTTGTGCATGTAAACTGGAGCTATGGAGCTATAAAGAGCCTCTGTACTCTGGTTTCAAACACTTGGAGAGAGTGTTCAATGTTCATAAATACTGAATGGGTTGTCTTATGCCTAACATATTGTTAAACATGTCAGTGAATAGGACAGAGGAGACCATTGCGAGAGTAAATGATCCAACTGGAAGCTTTTATCTAATCTATGTCAGCTTTGTCAGAGTGGGGTCAGGATGGATCTGACATTTTTGTATTCCCTACATCTTTTAGTAATGGATGTGGCCTGATCAATATGTTGTATGCAATGAAAACGTATTGCATTGGTCAAACATCAAGCTATGTCATTGCATTATGCCACTGGGGACGTGTGGAGTTCTGCACAAAATACCTCTGTTTTCATCGATGTTAAGAGCTTTTCTACAGTTTTACATTGTAGGCATTCAGCTGACTGAGTAGAATAAGCTTCTTAGATTCCAACTTTACAAACAACCAAATTGTCAGGAGTGCAAGGGTCAAAGCCACAGCGCCCAGACAAGAGCTGCAACAAATTTCCAGAGACACAGAGGATGTTTGACTACTTTCAAAGAAATTCTAATGTAGTACATTTTACAAATATATAACAAAGAACAATTCTGCCCCAATACCACACATTCAAACACCAGCCCAGCTCCCCTTCTGTTTTCAATTTGTTATTGTTCACAGATAAAAGGTTTCCTTTACAAAACTTGAATTTACCCAAGATGCCACCAGAAAAAACACACAACATAGCAAATGTACAACTGACTTTTCTTCTTGAAGAGCTCTAAATGTTTTCCATATTGTGGGGCCCTAAATGGATGCAGGAAATGCTGTCACTCCACTCTGCTTTCCAAACTTCCAGAATGAGGTTTTGGCTCTGGCAGATGCCAGTGCGGTAGATTCCAGCACGGTACCGACCCTGCTCAAGTTTCCTCTTGCTGGGAGAGAGGCTTGTCTCCACCCTCTCTCGATTCTCTGGCCTCAGATGGAAAAGACTCCATTTCCCCCTTGCTGCCCATTTGAGTCATCTCAGATCTGGTGGATGTGTGTTTGTTTGATTTGAGGACAGTCTTGCCATTTGCACCTGGGCAGTACATGGCAGTAGAAGCTGATCCCAAGTCATCCGTTAACTGTTGGTAACCATGCTCTCCCAATGCAAACTGGTTCCTCTGTAAACATTTTAATGATGGAATACCAACATGCACACACTCTGAAAACAGTTGATAGTGTTTAAGATGCACTTTTAAACTGCTGTGGAGTCAGTTGGAGCTGCAGGGGAAGCACAACCCAGTAATACAAATAATGGCAAATAAATCTGCTGACATGGTAAACAGCAGGTCAGACAGTAAACAGCAGAGAGGGGCGAACATAATGAGATGAAGAGGGGAAAAAAATGATGCCGATATTTTCCATTAAAAGCCCAGAGGCGAGCGTTATTCTGCATTCTGGCAGTGGGTTTAGCGCTGGGTAGGGCCTGTCAGAACTCCTAGTGTTAAGAAATGTGTGTACAGCACTTCAGACAGACAGGAATCAGTGTAAAGAATGAGCCTCCAGCAACAAACAGATGAAGTTGACAGCATTACAAGTGGTGACACTTGTCTCTGTTCATTTAAGATTGCTACTGTATCCGCTACCCAAAAAACCCAGGAGGAAAAGGCAGAGGTCAAGGACTACAGATTTTCGAAGCGCAAGTTAGCTAACTGGCAGAATGACAAAGAACAGCCGACCTCCGGAAATTTTGTGAAATGAGCCTGAAGTGAGAGAAATACGTTTTCCCACCATGAAAGGTTTATGTGAAGGAGGCCAGACTAGAAACAGGTATTATTCTGATATTGAAATAGTGTGGTGGAGGGGTGGAAACATTTGCCTCCTACTCTAATGACCCAGGTTCGATTCCGAACTCATACCAAGAAGATTTCTACTGTGAGTGAAGTTTTCAATTTTAGCAACATTTTTCTTATTTAACCATGAACAAAGCCTTTCCCTAACCTTAACCAAATTGTTTCAATTGCCTAAATCTAACTGTAGGCTAACTGTTTGGATAACCCTAAGCTTAACCAAAGTTGTTTTACTTGCCTAAACTTAACCGTAAGCTAACCTCTTCATGTGACGAACAGGTGAAAGTGGTGTGTCCATTTCGTGCTATTAGCACATAATCCAATTCATTACATTACATTTTACATTACATTACATTATGTCATTCAGTAGACGCTTTTGTCCAAAGTGACTTACAATAAGTACATTTTGTCAACAGTAGTGAAACCAACTGTGCATCACAGTCTTCATCAGCTAAGTCTTTTAATAGGAATAAGTAGCGTTCATTGAAAATCTTTTTCTATTCGCAGTGGAGGAAAGTAATCTTCACATAATTCGTGCCCACATACGTAATCTGCATTTCAGACTTCATGCTCATTTCAGAAAGTTTAATGAGATCGTGTTGGCAAAGATGTGGTCAAAATATGACATTACTTTTTTCATTAAATCATGATCTTGGAAGGTCAGTGGGCTAGCTGAGTAGGTTACCACTAGCTTACCTAGATAGCTACAGTATAGGCTAGTATGGCAAGTTTGAACTTTGAAGGACAGCTAGTCCAACTAGCTAACCTAGATAACTATGACTAGCGTACTAGGCTTCAGTGTATAGGACTTTGTTAGTGAGTTATTCCAACAGACAAAAGTCTCAAAGAGCCTAAGTCCTGTGGGAAGGTACTGAAGATCTGTGCTGAGAAACTCAGCTGTATCTTTTACTTCACTTTTACAAAATCACTTCAGTTGCAGAGTGCCAAGCCTCTGGAAACATGCAAATGTTGTCACTATTGCCAAAAAAGAGCAATCCCAGGGAGCTAAGTGATTTCAGGCTTGTGGTTTTAACTTCTTTTGTGATGAAAGCATTTGGGAAAACGATAAAAAAAAATTAAATACAATCCTTAACCAAGTTGTAAGTGCATTAGATCCATTACAGTTTGCAAATAGGGCAGGGAGGGGAATGATTTAAATGATTTAATCTGTTGTATGAACACCTAGAGGGATTAGAGAGCCATGCAAGGCTCCTGTTCATAGACTTTTCTTCAGCCTCTAACACCCTGCCCCACATGCCTGCAGAGAAACTCCTCTCACATTTCAAGGTATATCACTGTGGGCCGGATAGTGGACTTTCTCACTGACAGATCTCGGTGTGTTCAGGTCACTCTTGTCTCTTTTCATCCACCGGTTCCCCTCAGGATTGTGTTTCTTCCGCAAACCTTGCACATTGAATACAGTTATGAAGGATGCAGCAAACATGTAGATAGACATTTTATCAAGTTTGCAGTGGATTCTGTCATTCTGAGTCTCTTGCAGGAGGAGGGAAATGGACATTTTGCTGCCGACAATTGTGTCATCATGTAAATATATTCCTCTTTGAGTTGAATGTTCTCAAAACTAAGAATAAGGGAATTCATTTTAGAAGGTTACAAGCTGTCACCAAACCCCCTGTCATAAAAAGCAAGGAAACTGAATATGTGTATAACTTGAAATATCTGGGAACTGAGCAATGAGATGCAATCTGAAGGAAGGTACAGCAGTATTTGTTTTTCTTATGGAAAATAAACTTTTTTAACATTAAAACATGACCTTGTTTTATCAAAGTTTTATTGAATCTGTTTTAACCTTTTGTATTGTAACCTAGTGTCTGAGCGTGTGCTGTGGTAATCGGTGAGCCTGTAATGCCGCCAATAAATTTACAGCCGTGACAAAGGCAAAACTAACTGAAACCTTTCAGAGGCATGTGGAGAGAAAGGCCAGTGTCCCTCTAAGGTCAAAACCTTAGTGGGCAGGTTGAACTGATGCCTTCTGGGATTGCATCTGCATTAGATTGTCCACATCAAAAGTAAAACACAGACTGGTATATCACCACTGCCATGAGATTGCTTAATTTGCTCATGAAATGATGGAACCTCTTGTGTTTGTATACAGTGTTTTGTTTTTTAACTTTGCAACTTTTCTTTTTCTTTATATTGAGCTATTTAACTTCCTGTCTGGTCTTATCAATCGATGTTTGTCTGTATGGTCAGCTTTTTTATTCCTGTGATTTTTTAGGTGTTTTATTGTGCCTTTATGTCATGTGTTTATATTGTTTATAGTTAGTGTTTTTACTGTAAACCCTGCCAAATTACATTTCCCCTACACGACAATAAAGATTGACCTGACCTGACCTGACCTGACCTGAACCGAACCGAACCGAACCGAACCGAACCGAACCGAACCGAACCGAACCGAACCGAACCGAATTGAATTGAATTGAATTGAATTGAATTGAATTGAATTGAATTGAATTGAATTGAATTGAATTGAATTGAATTGAATCTTCAAACTGTACCTGTAAAATTGCTTCTATTGTATTCTATTGCTATAAAAATCATTAAATACTGTTTAGGAAAGTAAAGGAACAGTTCTGAAGCCTTCTATCTTTGCATGTAAAATCATTCCTGCTCTAAATTGAACCTGAGCAGAGCACTGCTGCACACGGGGCATCTGCAACCTGTGGTGTCAACATTTTTTGGGAATAAGACAAAATCCTGTGTGTCAGACAAGCAAAGTACATCAGAGGGTCCGAAACTGTGAACGTGACTCTTTCATCTCTTTTTCTTTCTTCTCTCTGTCTCCCTCTCTCTCTGTCTCTCTCACTGTCTCCCTCTCTCTCTGACACACACAGACATTATTCCTCATATCAAAGCGTTTTATTTAACAGTGGCGGCTAGCTAGGGCCACAAAGCCTCATTGTCAGACCTCCTTTTGAACCAGTCAGAAACATACAGCTATTTTTCATCTCTCACCCTTTTGTCTCTAGCAAGGTGTTAAAAACAGAAATAAAAGGGTGGAATTGAAGAGGTCTCGTCTCCGCAGCACAAAAGCTGCGTTTTGTGGCTCGATGCTCTGAAGGCGACAGGTTTGAAACTGAAGAACTTAATTTTCGTCTCATCACGGTGACTAGAAAAGATAAACCTGCCTTGTTTTCCTGCAGGAGTAACCAGATAGTCTTTCAAAAGGGGAGTTTAGGTGTTGTGCAGAACAAGAGATGCAGACAGTGAAGCATCAGACAAAGTGCCTGTTCTTGTGTTCGGGTCTCCGCTGCTGAAGTGGATTAATGGGGATTCTCTCAGCTTTTGTATGAAGCTGTCAGTCACACGGAGGCGGAGGTGAGAAAGCTATGTTGTGCCTGTCACTGCGCTTGTGTTGCAGCTTCTCCCCTGAGCCCCGAAGGGAACATTACCACTGTGGACCTTCTTAAACAAGATTGTTGGAATAGTTGTCAACACTTGCCCTGCAGTGCTGTAGTTGGCCTTTGCTTTGCTGGAGGCAGGGGCGGACTTAATGATTTGGGGGCTCAAGGCAAAGGCAAGCACGGGGCCGCCCTGAAAAATTAATTCACTCTTTTCAATCCATCCTTTCTCAACCCATTCACACAGAAAAACGTGAAATGAACACAACTTGTTAATACCAAATTATGTATTCCCAGCACGAAACGATTACATGAAGGAGACACCACTACAAACATGAAGTAGTGTCACATTAAAGTAGCATGGTGGTGGATGGGTGTATGCGTTTGCCTTTGATGCTGGTGGCTGGGGTTCAATTTCCAGTGTTTATGAGGGACATTTCTATTGTGAGACACATTTCCATGCTATTTAAAGCTGCAATAAGCAAAATTTTCTGACCACTAGAGTGTGACAGAAACAGCAACACATTTGTAAATACAGCACAGCAAAGCCACTGCGCTATGGAGGCCTACTAAGGACAAATTTAGCAAAGCACTGTGTATAAATGCTAATGGCTAAGCTAACCGTATCTACAAAGAAGTCTCGCCGGTTACCAGTCTCACTTTGACAGATTTTTCTCCCGCTGAAGGTTACATGTCCCACAATGACAGCGAAGAGGCAGGTAGCAAGTTTACTAGTTTATCAAGTTTACTCGCTCGCTTCATTGATTCCGAGAATAGCCACGGGCTAACCTAGCCACTTTTAAACAGCGAGGGAGGAGACAAGCTAGTTTTTAAAAAGAAAAGAGAAACTACTGAATGGAGCGGGAGGAGCTTCGTTCTGGAGCGGATTTTGACAACAAGCTTTAGAAGAGAGGTGAAAACAGAAACACAGCTAGCCCGCTGTGTGGATATTGGTTTATATCATTATGTCTCAATGAAACCTCCACATACATGTTAGTTTCAGGATTGGTTATAAGGTCTGATATCGCTTATTGCAGGTTTTAAGTCAAGAGGCAATATTGCGCTAGAAGTGGAATAGTCCACTACCATTATAGTTTGACTTAGTAGGCAAGGTAGGCATGACTCACGATTGAACTCATTTATATTAAGAAAAACAGGGGTGTTTCTCAGTAAATACATTTCTTTAAATTGATGACAAATAATTTTATATTAGCTCTATTCTTGTCTTTTGTGGGGCCTTATGGCTGCCAAGGTCCCAGGCAGTTGCCTACTTTTGCCTAATGGCAAGACCGCCTCTGGCTATAGGTAATATACTGTATGCAGTCTGAACTTGTACTGTTGCACTCAAGTCTGACTCTTCTTCACTTTTTTTTGCTCCATGTTTTGTATTTACTTTATCACACGTGTATAAAGGATGGGATGCTGGAGAGTCATGAAAGTCAAAACATCCATATCTAAACTATACCACAATTCTTGGAGAAATGTACAGTAGGCCACAGTTTGGTGTGATCTTGTGTTGAGATTGGCCAAACAGCTGAAGAGGGACCCATCCAATGAAATACTGCAGATATGACACATTATATATGCTAGTTATCTTTTACATGTACATTGTAAGATTAACACGTTCTTGCCACACAGAAGATAGTGCGTTCACACATGACTGAAAGAATCCAAGGAATTTTGGTGATTTTTCCACAGGAATTTTCTAGACATGTGTGTCATTCCTGCTGCACTTTGTCCAAACTTTACTGAAGACTCTACCTTGGTCATAGTGTGAGCATGAGCATTTTCCACATTTATATCACATACTCAATCAGATAAATTGTAACAGTGATCCAATCTTTAACAAGTGCTTTATACACAAATGCTCGTAACAGCTTTTTGCAATCTTGTGACTTTCTCAACTTGTTTCTTTTACAATATAATTGAGATCAGAAGTAACCTGGTGGCTAATCCCAGGAACAGAAAATATCTGATAAAATAGCACATCAATTAGAATCACAAAAAACAGTTTAATCGTCAGGTAGGTTACGGTAGCCTACATTTTAGTTCATAATATCCATCCTGGCAAAAACTAACTGTTGGATTTTGATGTACAAGATGTGAAATAAAATTGCAGTTCTGGAAAATAATAATTTGAGGATTAGTGTTACGGTTAGTCTTGACGTATATAATCATACATAGGCTACATACAAGTTATTACACAAAGTAGGCTATAACAGATGTTATCAAACGGTATGAAATAAAGACAATTAACTTTATACACTTCATCAAACAATTTTTTCTTAGTTATTTTTAATATTTTGCAATAATTTGAAAGAATACTCAATTTCTTTCTTCAAGGCACAACTTTCTGCAGGTTGGCTGCATTCTCGCGCAAAGAATCACGGGAGATTTCGTGTGCTACCTGCACTCGCTGTTCATTTTCTTTTTTCTTTTTTGCTAAATTGCGACCTTTTTTTTACCGTAATATGGGAGATTTTCAGCAAGTTGTAGCCCAGTATTATCGGAGAAAATTGTATATTTCTTTGACAATATCTCGACTGTAGCGGATCAGGACATGCCGTCACTGAACTTGAGCTCTGTAGGCGCCATCTTTGCTAGCTGTTATGGTCTTACGTGTCGCCGCTGGTGACCCATCTCCTCTCGTTATATAATCTCTGCCTCTACTTGAAGGCAGACCTCGTTTTTTCACCTGTTCTTCTTTTGTGTTTGGCAGCAGTACAGCGCCAGACTGCGCCCAACAGGAGCCAAATCAATTACCAGACAGTCCCACCACACCTAGTGCTGTCTGAGTCAGGGATGAACTGCAGGGTAAATACACATAGACTTGGGTTACTCACCTTTATAGGCTGATATAAATCTTTATGCCCTTAGTAAATACTGTAAAACTGGTGTTAGTTATATGAGGATAGTATCTTTTGAGGAGAAAAGCACAAATAAATGTGTTTAATATTAGCCTACTGATTTGTGTTTATGTTTGTCTTATAGTGATCACCAACTGGAGGTCGTAGGCTATATTACCCACTTTTACTAACCATTACTCGACTGGTCTGAGTTTGGGAACTGTAGGACCTGTTGGTTGTGGGCATGACAGGTGGGTTTTAATTTTGTTTGTCTCTAAGTTTGGTGTGTGTGGATAAAGGACTGGGAAAGCTATATGAAATTGTTAAAACTGACCCTATGGACTGGGATTTGGGGTAGGCTATGAGTGTTGGTAGGCTATGAGAAGTTGAAAGTTGTTATATTTGGGGGGAAAAAAAAAAATCTAAAAATCTCCTCATGAAGGCTTTTCAAATAAATGCATAGATTCTCTTCTCCTGTTTCCATCCAGTTGCATAATCTAGATTTGAATGATAAAAGTATGTATACTTTTATGTATACTTTTTTATATTTATTGGTTCCTTTTAAGTCTGATTTCATTGCAATATGCTGAGAGACTCAAGCTCTAAAACTACATTTGATGGTAAGATACCCCTGGAAAGAATCACCTTAATTTGTCTTTCAGTGTCAATCATGCTCACACAACCCAGTGAGTTTCAGAAATATAAAAGAGAAAGAAACAGTGTCAGAGATAAAGGATAGTTCACCCATCACACTCTGTCTGCTGCCCCTCCCTGCTGCTCTCAGCTGCTCTGAAACAGGCAGAGAGACAGGCAGGCAGAGTGAAAGAGACAGACAGGCAGGCAGAGACAGACAGAGAGACAGGCAGACAGGCAGCTAGACGGTCTGGCTCCAAAGGATGGCTGGACATACACACACAGCCAGACATTCTGTCATAGCTTCACTTTCACTTCAGACACATTAAGTACCCCAGTGTCTTAAAGAGGAGCACACACACACACACACACACACACACACACACACACACACACACACACACACACACACACACACACACACATGCACACATGCTTGCATACACACACACCTTAATTGGTAAAGAAATGCACAAAATCATTCATGTATACAAACCTGCGCAGACACACTTGTCTGATGCCAAACCCAAGGGCAGATCATTTTGAGTATCAATAATAGATGAGGTAATTTGTTGATAAAATCTTCATTTATGACTAATTGATGACAACAGAACTGGACAACTCAAACAATTTGAAGCTGTGGCTCAAATAATTGTCTTCATCTCTTGAGTGTTATGTGTGCTGATCAGACTGGTTCCTTTTATTGTCACCGTAATGGGTTTTTACTGCCATCTTCTGATAGAAAGGTAGCAAGACATGTAATATTCAGATTCAGATTCATTCTTTATTGTCCTCTATAGAGGAAATTTGCTTTCACAGTCTGTACACAATCAAACACTCAAAACAAGTAACGCTCAAAACAGGGTATAAACAAACAAGAACATCACAACAACACAAGTCTGTTACAGTGTGCCCAGGCTATTTAAGGCACTGATTACTGAGGGCACAAAACTCCTCCCAAAACGTGTTTTTTTTGCAGAGTAGTTGTCTGTATCTGCGGCCAGAGGGGAGGATGTCTGTCTGTTTCTTATCTTATGTACATGAGCCTCATTCAAGAGGGAGTAAGAGCAGGGAATGTTGAGGAAGAAATGCAATGAAGACGTAACATTCCAATGTCTTCTTCAACAGTATGGATTCTTCAATTCAACACCCACTAATATAAAAATCGAATTGTGAGTTTGCATGTTTGTGTCAGCGTATACACGCATGTATGTGTGCACACATGCTTGTAAAACGTATTGGCATTTCATGAGCCTGCATGCACATACCATATGCGTTTGTGTGCACATGTTGGCGCAAGTGCTCGATCAAGTTTTTGCGTGTGTGTGTGTGTGTGTGTGTGTGTGTGTGTGTGCAACCTCTTGGGAAAGAATGACTGTAATGGTGCATGACCACTGGCATAGCTAGTAAACTGAGTCACGTAATAGGTTCATCTCCAGTGTGCATGGCTTGCCAGATAGAGCCAGAGTGTGAGTGACAGCTCCATTTAATCTGCGGAGGATCAGGTTTCACTGGAGGTTCATGACCGTCTCTGATCCAGCACCCCCCGCAGAGAGCATCTGATCATGTGTGGTCCCATGGGAGCATGTAGAGTAGGGTGGAGGAACACACACACACGCGCACGCACACACACACTCACACACTCACACACAGAGACATTAAAAGTGTTGGCCCGAGGTAGGGAGATGCTGATAAATGAGACATTGTAGCTTAGCCAAACAGAAGAGCCTCAGGGGAAGATTCTCTACCCCTGCTCACTGTACACACCATCCCCACCACACACACACACACACACTCACATTCACACACACACCACATGTTAACATTAGCATGTTTAGAGAGGTTGAATGTGTTTGTTTACATTCCGCTGGCCCCGTGATGAAACCTATTCAAAGCAGATGGACCTTGGAGGAGATCGTTACTCTGTGATGGAGCCTGGTTTAAAACAGCTCAGATACTGTATTTAAAAAAAAGAGGAGTCTACAGAATAATAGATTTATTATATCATATTATATATTCATGTGGAATATTCTAAAGCTGATCCAACTGTATTCCATTATAATGATAATATGATTTGTTTCTGATTTTTTTGATTTAACAGTTTGTGTATGGGTGCATATGGAAAATAGAATTCTGCTATTCCTCTTTATCTGAAAATGACCAAATGTCATTGCAAAATAGAGAAAAGGTTGAATAATTTGAGATGAGATGTACCAATATTTCTCATTTCCATGTCTCTAACAATACGGGACTCTCATTTCCAAACAACATTAGTCAGATCGCATATATCTTTTTGTTTATGCCCCCCACACTATGATCAGTTGCAACCATTTTTAAAGGCTCATGGAATTTGATAACAACACGAGCAATATTAGTGTTCCTCTCACTCATATTGTTCGAGTGCAGCAACACAATGGTAGCCCAGGGACATTATTTGCATATTGTCAAGGGGTGTGTGAATAGGGCTTAGGAGAATGAGAAATTATATCAGCCACAGAGAAAAGCAATGGTCTGTGACCAAATGCTAGATCTTCTATGCATATGTTATCTGAGATTGAGGGGTTTTATTATCATATAAATGCAAATGGAAGACTAGTATGCAGGATATAATGTGCAATTATGGTTCAAATAGGAATTTTACTCCATCTAATCAGCTTTAGTGTTCTGTAAAGTATGATGTGCAGTGGACAGTATCATACAAATCCTACACAGTAGTATGATTTTGTACATTGGTTACCTGATGGACATAATTCATTTTACATGGCATGTAATCAATAATAGTCACGGCTCATCATCGTGGATCATCAACTTCAGAAAAACAGATAAAATCTAATTCTTTGGTTTGTAATGTGATAGCATTAATGTTTATTTTTGTCCTTAAAGACTGTGTTAACTTGCACTGTTCCCCTCAACCACAAGGGAGAACATTTGGTAAGTTTTAATGTTTGGTAACTGTAATAATGCAATAATACCACTGGGAGGCGCTACATAACTGTTTTACAAAAAACTTTCAAAATTATGCAACTTCAAGGTCTATTAGGACACAGTCTGCAGAATGTGTGAAGCTAAGCATTCATCAGGAATAGACAGATGTGTGCAGTGTTTACTGAAACATCTTGATGTGAGGGGCAATGGTAGCCCAAAGATTACAGAAGTCTGTCTTAAGACTGGAAAGTTGCCAGTTTGAATGGATCAACTGGATTGGCTGGAAAAATCTGGGTAGGGAAAGTGAATGAGTAACGCTCTCCCTTCCATCCACACCTACCATTAAGATATCCTTGAGCAAGGCACTTAATCCCCAAATGCTCCAGTGGAGCCGCACACTGACCACCAGTAGAAAACTGGGCAGTTCCCAGCTGTGTGTGAGTGTAACTGTCTGACTGTGAAGCAGGAGGAAACAGCTAGGCTCAGCAAAACCTTCCCTGGATATATAAAAGAGCAACAACACTATATATGTTTAACCTTTACTTATCTACACTTATATACTGTATATGTACTGTATATTGTGTTGTTCTTTAACTTTAATTTATCCAGGGAAGGATTCCTTGCTGCTTCTTTTCACCATCATTCTGCTTTACAGTCATGCAGATACAGTTACATACATACAGTTACAGTCACAGTTGTTAGAGGTTAACTCTGAAGCAACTGCATTTGTTAATACACTTTGGATATCAGCCTCAGTCTTTCAACTGTTTTCTGTGTTTAACTCATACATTTTAAGCACATTAGCACTCTACAATTGTTACAGGAGCTCAAAGGTGTTTTCAGATAATAACCAACCTATTAATAATGTAAATGGGATGTTGCAATAATTTATCTGCACAGCTCTGAAGTTGATTATACTGTTGTTATATTAATACAATGTGTGAGGGCCAACCAATGTGATGGAAATCATTATGAAAGCTATACAGTTAAATAATCGTTTGCAGTTTGGGATCTACAAAACAGGATCAAAACCGCTCGGCCTTGTTTGGCCCTGATCATTGTGTAGTACTGTAAACAAGACTTGACTCGACTCTGTTTCAATGACACAGTTCAAGTGATGGTGGTGGTTGTGGTGTTGGTTTAAATGGTAGCCTTCTGTTGAGGAAAATTCATAATGACTGGGTGAAAGGAATTGATGATGGGTAGATAGGAATTCATGCTACTTTATTATGCTTCAGGTAAGTGGGTCTGCTCCCCAGTGGGCTTACTCACACATCTCCTCCCTTCAGATGAGCTTCACATGTTCAAAAATGATGTGAGGAAAACCTCTCTTGACTGTCTTTCTGTAATGAAAACTATGTACATTAACACTAGACTCCTTAGTGAGAATGCTGTTCAACTAATGTCGGGCCGGTGTGAGAAGGGTTTGGTTATTTCCACATAATTCAGCTAGAAATAGGGTCAGGTCAGGGTTAGGGTTGGGTTTAAAAATTAGGTCAGGGTTGGGAGATGCATCAAATAGGCAAGTGACACTTTACTGAACATCTATTTCTTGTCACCTGATTTGGGAAATTGTTGGACCCTTATTGTATACTGCATCAGGTTTAGTACAGGCGTTCTAATAGAGCAAAAGTTTTTAAATGATACCAAATGACAATCTCATATGTGGCACAGGCGAAGTGGTCTCTGCTTCTCCCCTCATGACTTCACCTTAATATCCTGTCTGCTATCAATGAGATTATGCCGGCATGCTAACAACAGGAAATTTGCTCTCACAGGGATTGACCAACAGCCATTTATGGTGGCTCATGACTCAAGAGTAAGATATGACTATACGGCGGTTCTGACTGCACTGTGAGACCAGCTTGTATTTTATGATCATGTCTTGGTCGTAACAAGAAGTTATCACTGGGATTGTCATTTCACATGACTCAAAGCTCAAGTGGAGATAGGTTTTGTAAAGTTTGTACTACAGTTAAATTACGGTCTGCATGACTGTACAGGAGAAGGGAGTTTGCCTACCTGTGCTGTGACTCAAGAGTTTATATTTGCCCCACAGCACACACAACACAGCGGAGCAGTCGCATCAGCAGAGTCACACCGTCCTGATGAGCAACAAACACATGACTTTGTTGTGTCAAGTGTTAGGTCTGTTACTACAGGATACACACAGTGACCCATATTCCTTCTTTCAGGGTTGGAGTGCTGACTGAGGATCACTGATAAAGTCTTCTGACCCATTTTGTTATTTGAAAAACAAAACTCATTTGAAATCAGCAATTCTGACGCTTGCCAAAACTCGGCAGATACGTGAGTGAATTGTGTTTTCCATCTCAACATATTGGTCTCAAAATGTTTCATAATAATTTCATGTTAAGCCCATCATGCTAAGACTGACTCCATAAATGAAGGCAGACTACCCTCACAAGCTAAGAAAAACAGCCTTGTTTTAACTTGATAACAACACATTTTGTAGTTTATCCAGTGGGTTTTGAAAGGTTTTCATTTGCCCGAGGCACATAGAATTGACTCAACCCACAGAGAAGCATGTAATCTTTCAATTTATGTTAAATCATGAAAATCACCAAAATAAATTACGAGATTTTCACCCAACAACAACGATATCTTTATCATTTGATTTTCATGATTATCATTTAATCCACTTTTATCCAAAGCACCATGCATACAGTATGTTATTTTAACACTACCTAGTTGTATGTATGTATCTACTGTATTTATGCCAGCTGCCACTGAGGAGTTTGCTGAGTGGCAGGCAATTACAGTCAAAAGAAAAATATCTCTCTTCCTGTTATTCATAGCAGAGTGAATTGTGCAACAGCCAAGTTTCTAAAGATTCGTCACCAAGGATTTATGAAATGAGAATTGCTTCCTTTGCTCAAGTGGATTATCTAATATAAACAATAGTCACATATCATCCTCTGCGTCTACAGAAAGAATTTTGCTTTTAATGGAGAAAAAGAGTATGTTTGTGGGGGGAGGGCAAACAAACTAAGGTTATTCAAGAAACAGTATGTGAAAGAGAGAAAGAGAAAGAAAAAAGATAAAGATGCAGAAAAATTAATCAGAGTAAGAGCAGAGTGAGAGAAAGAGAGTGCAGATGAGAGAGAGAGAGAGTCATCCAGAGAGTACTGAGGCGAGAAAGGAGGGGCTGACTGCATGGAGGAGGGGTATGTGTGTGTGTGTGTGTGTGTGTGTGTGTGTGTGTGTGTGTGTGTGTGTGTGTGTGTGTGTGTGGGTGGGTGATGTCGAGCCTCCGGTACACCATGTGCTCTCACAGTCAGCGGAGGAGCTGTCAGGAGCTGTTGAGCGATTGATGGCTTTCTCAGAGAGAAAACACAGTGTCATGCGATTTGCCAAGGAGATCCGTGAAAACACTTTTATATAGTTCCCACCAGTCCCTGCCCTGAGCTCTGTTCACTCATAAAAATGCCTGAAAACACCCACTTGTGTCTTACAGGTAAGGTCATGAAAACACACACAAGCATTCGCAAGCAATCACACATATACACAGAGCAATATTGAGCTTGGGTTTATAAGACTATAAAGCATTAATGCGAATATTGAAACGGGTGCTAAGGCAGACTATTAAAAGGTTTCCTTGTCTGAGAGTGTGTAACTTAAAGATCGGATAGAAACAGTCTTATCCACTAAAATAGCAAAAAGAGTTCACAACCTTTTGAAATACAGCTTCTTAACACACATCTTTTATTTTTTTGATAAACACACCACTTTTAAAATGTGATATGTTCATCCAACCTAATCTTAACTTCCTCTTCAATGTTAGCAACATTGGCCTTCTGTGCTCTTATCTTATCACACCCTTACAAACCTTACACCCACCGGTGTCTATTCTTCTTGCCCCCTCATTCTCCACTGGGACGACAGCTGACATCACACACACCCACACCCACCCACACACACACACACACACACAGACAAACAAACACTGGACCAAGTCCCCTGAGGTCGGGTCCAGCACAATGTCATTATCACCCATCGGATTGCACGTGGTCATCGCCCATTCAGTCCTGCTGACATGCCTTTTGTGCTCGGTAATTCTTCTCACAGAGACCCCCCCCCCTCCATAGTTCCCCTTCAACCACCCCCACCACAACCCCCGGGCCTACTGCAGCCCATCTGTAATCCCATCCCCCAATCTGCACCCCCATATCCGCCCCGTCTCGGCCTGCACTTCTCCAAAACAAACCAGCTGTCTTGGCCGGTCGTGTCCCCGGGGGCGTAAACAGGTGCCGAGAGGCTCGAGGGCCGCGGGGCCTCAGCATGTGACACATGGCAGCACGCTCTTCCTCTCCTCCAACCTGCCAACACACCACTGCAGAGAGAGAGAGAGAGAGAGAGAGGGAGAGAAAGAGAGAGAGAGCTTGGTGTGGTTTACAGCTGCACTAGACTTGATTGTTACCACAGACTTTGTTGATGGCTAATAATACAAAAAACACTAGATGTAAAACTCATCCTTAGAGGCAAGACACCACCACACAGTAAATATTTGTTTTAATACAGATTAAAAAATGCACTGTATCCAATTGGGTGCTTCATTTCAACAACTGTCCAAAAAAAAAAACCACTGATAATTTCCGAATGCAGTTATGGAAAAGACTCACATGACTTTTTCATTTCAAGACAAAACTTCCTGTGCAGTTGTGAAATGAATTCAAACAAAACTGAAACCACCGCTGCATGGTATCGGCTGGGACACCATTTTAAATCTATTTATGAAAGATCTTTTGATTGTATGAAGCATGAAGGAAGAACCTCGCCACGCCTTTAGCAGACATAAAAATATACATTGCTGTCTCACCAAAATAGATAAAAGGAAAGGGGTCTGTCCTGCTGAGCCTGAAGCCAGCTGTATTTTTAGCACAAGCTACACACTGTGCACAGAGAAGGGGGGGCTGCTGGACAGAGGTCAATACGCCGGTACACACATACCAAAATGGTAACCACAGGTCGACGTTACTATTCTCAGATAACTGTGAACTGTCAATGGAGGCATTGATTAAAGGTTTGCACTTCTTGGAAAATAGGATACGGGGTTGGCCAAATGTACAATAGTCTTTTTTAATAAAATAGGAGATAATGGAGAGTGATATTGAGTTTACAGTTAGGTTAAGACCATTTAAACTTGCTTTTCAATTGCTAGTGTGATGCATTCTTCATCACTGATCTAAAATCAACACACAATTCAGCCCAGCAAATGGAAACAAGCACAAAAAGACAGGGACTCCTTCCTTTTTGACATGTTGCTTTCAGGAATTTCATGAATTTTATTGCCATTGCACACCATTGTGGTTTGAATTTCTAAATGGAAACCCAGTAAGTGCACCTACTGTTTTTGTGCAGCGTATTCACATGTTTTACAACTCTTTCAAGTGCTTGCAAATAGGGCACTCAAGTTTTGGAAACCGTCCTTGAAGTCTTTCTTTTGAAGCCGGAGAACAAAGGCAGCCACACACACACACACACACACACACCAAACTGTCCGACTATCACTCTCTCAGCGGAGAGCTCAGCTGTGCTACACACTCCATTATACATCTGGTACTTTGACTCCTTTTGCCATGCACCCATCTCTCTGCTCCTTGACGCTATGTGTGTGTGTGTGTGGGAGGGAGGGAGGGAGGGGGGTTGTGTGTGCATGTGTGCAAATGTCTGTGATTGTGATTGTGTTTTCCAGTTAGGGACTGAGCCATGCTGCGCACAAAAACTGACATCTTGTTGAGCTATACGTTCATACTTCATACTGACAAGCTGAGGCAAGTTGGCTATGTGTGCGCTTGCCTTTATCACCTTCCTACTTACAGCAGCTCCTAAGTTATTTCCCAGTGGCGGAGACACAGACCCCAGTAGTAGCAATTACTGGAAAGTCTTCTGCAGGAGGAGCTCAGTGTAACCCCATAAGTCTTTGTCTAATATACACATAGGCCCACAGGAATGTATCCTTATGCAATACCAATGGCATGAATTCCCTCGGATATGTAATCAAGAATGTGTGGATTTCCATTTCAGTCCAATAATAGATACTGTGGAAAAGAAAAAAATAGATATGATCCCTAAAGTTAAAAAACTCAGCCCTCATCATCCTGTGGAGGGCAATAATAACATAAGGAAATAAGGACATCATGACCCTCACTGGACTGCCCATAATTATATTGTGCAGATAAACTGAAACAGATGGATGGTTTTATTCGGGGGAGGTTTCAAGGTGGTTTGCAAAGAATAGGCTAAATCAAGTTTCCATGTTTGTGAAAATGTAGCCTACTGTTTTTCTCAATTTATGGGCAGCAGAACTATCTTTTTCAGATGGATTAGGTAGCAGAATGTTCCAAACAAAAGGTCAGTACCACAAGAGCAAGGAGTTGATTTCATAAAGCCTTCAAGGATCTTGGCACTCAAATGCATGTTTTTTTTCCAGCAATAAACTATTCCTCAGTGTTACATAACTACATCAAGGGATCTGAGCGTGTGTGTGTGTGTGTGTGTTTGTGTGTGTGTCAGCCCATTTATGCACAGCAGCATGCAATTTAAATAGCATGCCAGGCAAAAGGCAGGGATTGTGCAATGTAAACGCAGCACATTTGGCCAGCTGCTCAGACTGGCCTTTCACAGGTCTGCTGTGCAGTCTGAAGTCTGAATGGAGACTCTCAGCAGAGGCTCCTGCATTTGCATTTGATGCAGACTTCTAGCAGACTTCAGTCGGCGGACCTAGCACGGCGGATGACTCTGAACTTAACCAAACTTTGTTGATCGAAGACTACAACAACCGGCGAAAAACATTAAGAAAAGTACCAAAAATTGCTGTTCATCCTTCGTTCGAGCCATAAACGTTATTTGGGTGTAACTTGGGTTCAGTGTATTTGAAATTATTCCGGGCAGAAGAAGTGCAGAAGGAACTAGGTTTCTTGGCGGAGTATTACCAAATCTACAGTGCAACAGACTACCGGCGCACAGTACGTTCACTGCTGAGCTCGAGCGAAACAGACTGCGCTAAAACTGGAGCGATTAACTCTGGGATGCTTCTGTGTAACCGACGAGTTTATCAATCAACTGTTTGTTTATAAACAGCATCCCCTCCCTCTGCCTCTTGGACTGTTTTAAAATATCAATTTTGCCTGTGTTTTGCAAACCGACGGACTTTTCCATACTGGAAGGACTTTACTAAACTCAAGATGTCAATTTTGCCTTTCACTCCCCCCATTGTCAAAAGACTTTTGGGCTGGAAGAAGGGAGAGCAGAACGGTCAAGAGGAGAAATGGTGTGAAAAAGCAGTGAAGAGCCTGGTGAAGAAGTTGAAGAAAACGGGACAACTGGACGAACTGGAGAAAGCCATTACCACTCAAAATATAAACACGAAATGCATCACCATACCAAGGTAACGCCAGAGTTTGAGTACAGTGTTTATGTTCTCTGTGGCGGCGCGACATTGACAAGAAATCACGAGTGTGTAGCGTTTACATTTAGCCAGCATCCTAGCTAAGCTAGATAGTTCATTCGCAGTCTACTCTGGCATTTTTATTACAGCGTTGTAACTCAAAATGAAATTTTACAGTTCACCCGACAGTGAACCAGTTCTTGCTAACTGTAGCTTGCTCAACTGACACATTTTTGGCATCCTTACTCAAGTCAGAAGTTGTCATTCCAGCTGGTCAACAGCCTTTCCCCTTCTTGCCATCCTTGCAGTGATAACCAGCCAAATAAGATTTCTAACTCTGGTTCGCTCCACATCTTTCTTGTAGTGGCCAAGGTTATGTTTAACAAGCTAACGTTAGTCAACGGGGAAGGCTAGCAAATCATTGCTCAAATATACGCTTTACTTAGCTGACCTCAGTCAATTAAGCCATTTCTATCCATTTCTTGTCACTAAGTTTGACTGGTTGCTTACTTGCTTGGATTTAATTGATTCATTCACTAGAAAAGGGGTGCATTCTGTGCATTGACTAACGCTAGCCATTGCTGCACAGCGACGCACATGCAATACAAAAACACAAATGGAGTCCAAGTTATATAACTTGGCCTTAATCTGAGACGCTTTCTAGCGTTGTGTGTTAGTGTTTGTGCGTAGGCGAGGCAGTGGAACTGGGCTCTTTCTCTCCTTACCATGCCGTTATGCAGTGTAATTACTTGCATATCGACACACGGTAATCAGCACTGGCATTCAACATAAAATTGCAGCCCATAGTTGAAATCGTTCAGTGCGGTGGTCAGTAGTCTCTCTCCTCCCATGATGAATTGCTGTACTGTCAAGACAGGTGAAAGCCTGCCAAGGTACTGTTTGTAAACACAGATCATGCCTGTACTGCCAAAAAAAATATTTAGTGGACAGTTTTATATTCCTGTGGATGTGTATCTATTTGGTAATGTGAGATTTAAGGTGTCGTCCACCTCAACACACTCAAAAATGTGAATTGGACAGTTTATCCTCTACAATTTTGTGAATAGCAAGGAACAAATCAAAGGCCCCAAACCTTTTCCTGTGTCCTTAAAATCTCACTTCCATGTGTTGGCACTAGATTTAACAGTATAGCTACTGCATGTCAGATGAAATCAAATCCAACATGCGGCACTCCCACATTCTTGAATGCCACAAGTGTTGTGCATAGTGTGCACAGGCCTGGGCCGGCATTCAGAGTTAAGCCTACCCGGAAAGTTAAATGTTTGCCACACTCCAGTTTCATATTTCCACCGCTAATGCAGAGGGGAAGAGGCGGAGTGCATTAAGATGACCCCAGATCAGAGTTGGCTGTCAGTGTGGGCTAACAGTGTCCCTGGAGAGCTGCCCTTGTGGTACCTGCGGCCCTGTTTCTATTAATTTCCCCATGTTCTGGCTGGCTGACAGCAGCTGCCTGCGTGTTCAGGCCTGTCCATGGGGAGGTCAGCTCCGCTATCTCTCTGACACATGAACTCCCCACTGATTCTCATCACTACCCCACTTGCTGACTGTTGCCATGATGCTGAGCGCTGTAGGAAGCAGGCACTGTTCAGTGAGTCAATGCATGCAATTGGCATATGGAATAACAGGTCAAGTGTCTGTTGAGGTAAATTAAAGTCGGATTTTTTACATTGGAAAAGGGGTGAAAAGGGTGATTGATTGTCCTAGTGAGATTCTGCAGCCATCATAATTGCTGATTCATATATCACACTTGGAGGTGCTATATAGTGTGAAATAGTATCATCATACTTTAAAGCAAGGAATCTGTCTGTATGTGTGTCCTTCGCATATCTCGAGAACAGTTTGTCCGATCTAATTCACAGTTTGCGGGTGTATTGCTGGGGACCCAAGGATGTGCAGTGTCGGATTGGACACACGACACGTTCAATATTAATAAACTTTGAATAAACAAGCGAACGGCGCTCTGTGCAGCAGCGGGGCTCAAAGCAAGCGACTGATAGCCTAGGCCTATTTTGAAAGGGCACTGCACTAGTAGTATGAAAAGGCTAGTGTATCTTTGTAAACCTTCAAATTGTATACATTTAAGTTGTTGTTTGTAGGTTTTATTCAATCACAACACTCTGTAAGTTGCCTTTGGAAGTGAAACTTCTTGCTCTGATCTCACCTGTAAACTAGTCCTCAATAAGAGATAAAACGCAGCCATACCACTGTTAAGAGCCAGACTGGTTCAGTCAGGGCCGTTTGTAAAACTGAGATGCCTAGTAGTTGTGGATAAGCCCACTGTGGATTTAGAAGGGCCTTGACTTGTTAGATAACATTGAAAATGGATTTAACAGCAACAATCTCTGGTAAGAAGCCATGGTATCACAGGGAATTATATTGCGTGTTGGGTTTGGTTGAGTCACAGTTGTTTTTGTGTGTGTGTGTGTGTGTGGGGGGTGTCTTGGTATGTTTACTTTGCAGATAAAGGCCCGTATCCCATGAAAAAACATTAGTCACAGTCACTTTGAGTTTAATTCTCATTTTTATATGGAAACAAAGGGCTTGACCTGTATGTCAGGCTTTGCCTGTTGGTGGGGCAAGGCTACTGCTTTACTTGCCTCTTAGTTCACTGTGGTTTTGACAATGAGTAATTTTACTTTTTGAACAATAAGCAAAGTGCATGCCAAGGCTCCTGGCCAATTCCAAGCCTTAGTCACTCAACAACGAGCAATTGTGGCTTTGTGGTATTGCCCTGCCTTCCCTCTCTCTTTCTCTTGCTCGCGCTGTCTCCATTTTGGATGACACGAACCTTGGTATGAAAAGCTTTCTGAGTTGTGCACTTCCTTCAGTTACAAACATTGGTGTGTTAAGTGTGTCAAGTTAGGAGAATGTGCCTCTTTCAGATGTTCAAGAGGTGGATGTAAAGTGCTGTTGCCTGCACTAATTGAAGGTGACAAGATGACTAATAAATTACTTCCCTCCTGTTGTTGTGAGCCAAGTTTAATGAGACTCTCAAGCCAAGTCCATCTCAGTTATGCCTATTCAGGGATATATGTCAGTTGGCTATATTTAAGCAGAATTCTTAAAAACATTTCATTTAGCGAGTTCAGTATCGTTGTTCAGGCAATGTCTCTTACTACTATTAAGTATAAACTAATGAGGCAAGCACTGGCCAACTTGCTACTGCAACATTAGCTGACTGTTAAACTCCCATTTGATTATCACTGTAGTTATGTTACTTAAACTTATTCATAGTTTTCTACGTCACCACACGGCCATTTTGGTAGGTAAATAACAGGTGATTGGAATAAATTTACTGGTGATTATCATCAATTGACAGCCACAGCCAATGAGCTGTGAATATGGTGAAGCAGCATATTGGTAGGAAATGCATGTGACATCATGGGAATAGATACATATGGAGCAAATTTTACATACAGCAAATTAGAAATGTCTCACCTTCTCCACATACAGTATTAGGTCCATCATTCTTGGAATCGATTGAGTAGAGGAATAACGAACATTTCATGCACAAGCTGGACAGGAAACTTAACCTCTATTCAGTTCATGATGACACAGACACAGTGTGACTTGAAGGAGCACCAACTGTTAAAACCAAAGGTGACCAATAACTACATAAAGTCATTGTAGTTCACTGGCCTGATTTCAGTGCTTCACAGCATTAAATCTGTGTTGTTGTTTTTTTGTGAACTACTTCAATGAGAAAAGCCAGGTTTGAGCACGAGCTTACATCACAGCACTCAAATACATATAGAACAGAAATGTACTTCAATGTAGCTGGAGAGGCCACTAAAATATAATCAATATATGGGAAACCCTGAGATTGATATTTTTGTGACTGCTGACATGCACACTGTATCCTAACAGAAGATACTTGGGTTATGAATTTTCTGACATAATTTGGGAATAGTAGTTTATAGAGCTGTATAAGAGCTTATAACAATATAGGATTCTCTTAGCAATCCGCTACTGGGGGAACAGCGGTGGTATGATGAAACAGATCATCCAGTGTGTGTATATGTACGAGTGTGTGTGTGTGTGTGTGTGTGTGTTCACAGAGCCCGGGGCAGTGGATTCCTCACACCTAGCTGCTCCTCACTCCTCTCAGACTGCTTGAAGGAGTCTTGACTCTGGGTCCGGGCCAGAGCCGGGGAACGCTCTCATCTTGTCCACACACATCCCGCTGGCAGCAAGGCTGCAGTCTGATTCACACTGCTGCATGTCAGAACAGGAAGAAGGCAGAGAAGGAGACACGAACACACAAAAAAGATGGGATAGAACAAGAAAGACGAAGGGAAAGGAAAGGAGGGGGATAGATGGGAGACAGGGAGAAAGCGGAGTACTAGGACGGGGACACCGAAACAAGAGAGAGGGCAGAGAAAGCCAGCGTCTGATAGAGAGGGAAGACAGAGGGCTAATGACGAGCTGGGGATTCCCAGTGTAGTGTCTGGTGCTGAAGGGGAGGCCCTGTCATGATAGTGGGAGGCCAGCGTTAATGAGGGAGCATGACAGATAAATTATAGACTGTAGAAGGCACAATAGAAAGAGAAGGCGGCAACAAAAAGGGGAAAAGATTAGAGCTGGGAGTGAAGCTTGACAGGAGCGAAATGAGAGAGAGGGGTGAAAAAGAAAGCAAAGGGTTTCGATGATGAAGGGAGAGAGAAGCAGAGAATATTTGGCAAGAAACGGTGTGTTTTATTCTCTGGCTTGTCAGAAGGAGACTGTGGTTAGTGTGGCTTGTATGCAAAGAAAATACTCCGGCTGATAACAGAGATAGAACTGGTTTGTTTTCCAGACACACCGGCCCTGTGGGGAGACGGTTTTTTACAACATCAATAGAAGCGTGTGTGTCTGCGTGTGTATAGATGGCAGACATCATGAAACACACACACACACAGCAGCTTCTGTGTGAAGAAAATATTGTGTACACCTGCACTGCTTCTTCCTCCACCTGCTTGAACACTCTTGAACCACACACACACACACACACACACAGCCGTCCTGAACATCCTGTCATTTAGCATAGTATAGTTACAGACGCAGCAGCTGTGTGTGCATCCTGTGTTTATCAGTTCATATTGTTTGTTTGAATGTTGCTTGTGTTTTCTGTGTGGCCATGCTTATCACGAGTGTGCTTGATATATTATGACTCATCTTGCCAGTTTACCCATCAAAAAAGTCTGCCATCACACAGACTCTCACCCACTCACACACACAGACTCTCACTCACTCACTCACTCAGGCCATGTCAAGGTACACACATCTGAGTCATTCGAGACAGCATTGTTGTACGGCGATGCGATACAAGCCAGGTCACTGAGAGTTTATGTGTGTTGTCTGTCTGTGTGTGGTTTGCTGCTCTAATGACGGTAATAAATTGCCCTCTCTAGTCTGGTGCTGCTGGATTTTTTTCAGTTTGATTTGTCTGACAGAAAGGGGATACTGCTGTGACTCAAGTCAGGTGGCGTGTGACTTTTGCGTGCGTTACGGCTCTCACTTTATTGGAACCGAACGGTAAACAAGAAACAAGTTTGAAATTCTTCAGATCCTGTCCTCTTCAACGATTGAATGAATCGAAACTCATTGGCTTGTTTGATAATCGTTTGGTAGAACGCACCAAACAGCTACCAGAACACCACATTGGAAATACATTTTGGAAACTTTGTGTTATGATCGATTCTTTTTTAATTAGGCTAATGCATGACTGATGGCTGTGCATTATTTTTGATTATCAAACAAACAAACAAACAAATACCATGCATGACAGATCCCCTCCTAAAACTGTTTACTGAATGCAGCTTACAGATCATCACTGTCAGGAATGTATTTACTGCATTCACTAAACCTGTGTAGTATGCGGTTAGTATGCGGTTAGTATGCGGTTAGTATGCGGTTAGTATGCGGTTAGTATGCGGTTAGTATGCGGTTAGATTCAAAATTATGTGTTACATTTGTTGGGATATACTGGAATATTCAACATTTTGATTGATTTTCATAGGTGGACAGAGAACCTATGATATCAAAACGGATTTCATGTCATCATACATGCTTCTGTGTGTGTGTGTGTGTGTGTGGTTAGTCAGCCCAGAGGAATGCTCTCCTAGCCTGCTGGGGCCTCGAGGAGGGCGTGGGCTGCTGTTTGGTTTGCGGTTTGCTCCAGGGGTGGAGGGGGGTTAGAGTGCCAGAGAGACAGCGCTGCCTCGGCTTGGCCCTGGCCGTCTCACTATCTGCGGGGGAGTGAGCGTGCGCACACGCACACACAGACACACTCACACACACGCAGACCCGTACACCAGACAACAAGCCTGCCTTTGTGCTCCACACTGGCCACTACCACCACTACTGCTACGAGTGCTAGACTACAGCTGGATATGTGTGGGAAAACAAGTTGACGTTAAGGAGAAGGGTTTAAGCAGAGGATGAGAGATTACTATTAAGCCGTCAGTACAAGTGAAAGTCTGTTAATGCAGGAAGCAAATGATAGATGGCTAAGAGGCTGGATGTTGTCGGACAACGCTGTGGAATAGAAAGTTAAGTGCAACAGTACGGATGACCCAGTGGCCCAGGTTTGCTAAAAAAGTCTCAGCAAACTAATAAGTACATGAGCAATTTGAAAATAACTGACTGAGTAAAGTGCTGCAATAGGAGAATCATTACCCTGCACTACTGTATGTAGCACACAGGCTACATTTTGGTTAAAGAGCCTGAAAATCATCTGTAGAGCATTTGTTTTATGAGGCTATCTGAAACATTTGTCATCACAACTGCTCTTAAGGCAAGAGCAGAGCACCACTCCAGGCAAAATATGAAAACCAAAACTTAAGTCTAGCTCAGGGGTTCCCAAATGTTTTCATGTCAGGGACCGCCAGTGTAGAAACACATTAGACCATGGACCCCAAATTGGTAAGATTTTGTCCTGAGGAACCCCATCTGAGACGAGTTTTACAGTTAGCTGTGATTTAGTGAAGAATTACACGATTGTACTGTCGGTGGGGAAGGGGCAGTGAAACCTATCAAAATAGTCATCCTAATACAGAAGTCTCTCATTGTGCTAACTTATGATGAGTCAAGTAATAGTGATATTAAACTATTCCTCATTTTGCTGGTGACCGCCTGAAACTCCCTCAAGGACCCCTGGAGGCCCCTGGACCCCACTTTAGGAACCACTGGTCAAGTTGGATGAGATTTTATCCCCTGACAGCAATCAATCCTAAAGGGAAATGCCATTTAGTTTCAACTGTCTGTTTTTACAGTGCCTTGAGAGAGATTGATGTGTATTAATGAACATTCGCTACTGTCTCTGATAGCAAAAAGAGAGAAGAGTTTGTCCTTCTCCACAGAAAATTTGTTGGTAAGGACAGAAGAACGTGACTGTATAGTAGAGTACAGGTTGATTTTCTGCTGATCTGTCGACGATGGTAGACTTTTACAACATTTAAGTCTCTCACTTGTCATTTGAGAATATAGCCATAGCCATAGCCTAATTTTTGTTTTAGATTTTAAACATTGAACAGTGAACAGCCTGAATAATCAGAGTTGGCACAGTCTGGTTACTTTTTACATCTGGTCATCAGTTTTCCCCTGCCCTCTAATTATTTTGGCCTATATTTCAGCTCTCTGACCATCAGTTCAGAAAATAATCAATGCAATACACTGACGTATGTTGTGGGCCTGACCATGAGACCATGAGTTACAGAGCAGATGACCTGAAAATGATGACCTGGGTTCCAAAAATCATAGAAACTCTGGTTCTCAGACCCGGAAAAGTTATGTAAAATGACAAATGTCCCACAATTAGATAAAATGATAAATACCCAAAGTTTCCTGGAAATTTGTTTTCAGTCTTTTTTTTAACTGGTTAAGTGTCTAATGGCAAGCTTGGTTGCTGGTAGATTTAACTACAATTAATAAAACAGCAAATTGCCTGATTACATGAGTCCCAAGTGATCCGGGATATTCATATTAGCTATTCAACAAAAACAATTAACATTGAAACATAAACACTTGGAGCTTTGGTGAAGGAAATGCCATGGAATATGATATCCAAAGATCCCCCATTATTACTAGTTTGTGCCAGTGGACCTACCTAACGTCTGACCTACTGTAGGAAAAAAACATTTGAACCCTTGAGGGAAATCTGTTGATGTCTCACACCTGGACTATTTTTCAATCTTCATTTATCATTTTTGATCTAAAAGAGAGACAGGTGCTTCAGTTCATTGACTATTAGCAATAAAACTAATGACTCCCAGTCCTCCACCCTCTAACCAGTTTTCTGAATCCAGACTCCGTTATGGGTAGTCTAGCCTTGCTGGTTGTCTGGCCGCTGGTTTCTTATTTCACATTAGACCCTCCTTCACTGGTCCAAGCACACTCTCCAGCCCTATGATATCACCTGTGGTCCGCAGTCAAACTTGCTTTTCTCTCACACTCTATTCTGGGTTCTCTCCTTCCACCACCACCCATCCCCCCACCCGTCTTTGTAAGAAAGAGAGAAGTCTGATGGCTTTTCCAGAGAGAGTGGGAAGTGTGTGTGTGTGTGTGTGTGTGTGTGTGTGAGGGCACGTGTATGGAATATGTTCCTCTTTGTAGGTTGCACCACTGCTGGAATACACTCACAAGTCATTAAACAAGATTTAAAACCGATCCACGCAAAGTCCAACTTTTTGTGTGAAAAAGTTGCTAGCCCACAATCACGAAATGTGTGTGAGCAAAAAAAAGTATTCAAAACCAAATCTGCATTGAAAATTTAATTGACCAAACCCAGTGACCATTTTGTTCTAAGTGTTGATACACCTACAAAGTTAACAGACAGTTACTTGGTAGGAGCCATCAGCCTTGACTCTGCATTGCCCTGTATTGACAGGTCTGGGCTACCTGACAGAAACCATTGTTAAGCTTTCCATTTGCTCACACAGCCCCTTTGCAGCCCCAAGTTTGCACAGCCCATTCGCACGCAACTCACACCATAATGATTTTTGATTGGCAAAACTTGTGCGTTCCCACTCTTTCTTTCTCCCCATGTTTCACGTAGGCCTGTACAGTTCAGATTCAATTCTGGTCTAGTCAGTTTATTTTCACATCTGAATTATTGTGTATACATTTAACTCAACATTAAGTCACATTGATTGTAGACCACACTAACCCTAACCCAACAATTACGTTTTTAGTAGAACTCATAATTTAATAACCAAAAACACTTTTAACACTGTTTAAAGAAACAGCTATTGGCAATTTACGTGGAATTTTTGGGCCTGTTTTGTTTTGTTTATGTATTTTTCCAAACATAGATGACGTGAAAAAATTTCAGCTCTTCAAAACATCAACGGTAAACGTCAGGTTTCTGTGACAGTCACTCAGAATCAAAGGTCGAGGGTTTCTTTCTAGACTCATCATTTTGCACTGACGTTCAACAATCATACAAGGAGAAATCCTTTGTAGAAGAGGCAGAGAGATCAATTTCTCCACCAACACTCGTCTCATTAGACCACAATGCAACGCAGCCACAAGACATGTTGTGCTTTGAGTAAAGCCAAAAACACACAGGCAGCGTTCGACACGCACGTTTTCAAGTGTACCAATTGTTTGCAGTGGCCAAACGTGCACTCAAGGCGTCCTGTGGAGCGCCAAACTTTGGGAGAGTCAGAAGAGAACCAGCATGGCTGTTATTTTTTGTGGTTTTAGGAGCTACCGTGCAAAAGGAAAAATGTTTCTTTGCAGGAGGCGATATTCTCGACTTCATAATTATCTGAATAGGCATGTCCGTGTTATGATGCATATTTTTTTTATTAGTTTCTAATTTGCAGTCATATATCACAGGCCCGTTCTCTGGGGGTCGTTGAAAGTCATTCTGGGAGATGTAGAAAATCAATAACTGAAGTAGAAGTAGACGAGGCAGGTTGAGGGAAATTGGGTTCACCAAAAAGGTAAATTACATCATAAAATAACTCCTGGAATGCATTGAACATCACGGATTGATGATATATATCAGTGTGTCCGAGGGTGGATTTCTCTTTTTAATAAAGTAGCAAATGAAGTGACAAGTTGATGGAAGTGTTTTGACTGTTGGATGTGTCAGTACTGAAAGACGGCGTTCCTCCGCTGAACGCCACTAGACTGCACCCCGTTGGTCATAGATAGATAGACCGGCCACAGACTTTTATGAAAAGCACAAAGGCCCGTTCCAGCCCCCTCTCCCCCCTCCCATCTCACTCGATGCTGGGACAGAGGCAGGGCAGTCGGGATAGTGGGACAGAGGGACAGACGGTGGGGGAGAGGGGGTTTTTCGGGGGCCCAGTCACAGACACTCTGAGCTGCCCTGAGCTATTGAGACAGTCTGTCAGCCCTATTGTCCGGCAGCACCCTCCTCTTTCTTTATCCCTCACCCACTTTGCCCTCCCCCTCTCCGTACTGTTATAAGACAGATTTGGATGTTTACATACACTTGTCGACCACAGGCACTTAACTTTTCCATTTGAGATGTTTTTTGTATGGCTTTTAATAATTTGATTCGACGATGAAGTCTAACTCTCTAAATAAAGCTCATATAGACGAAAGCCTATTGAACAACATTGGTAGATTGTAAAAAAAAAAAAAAAAAAAAGGACTATAAAAGGCAACAGTGATCACTGACATGTTTCAGTAAGCTCAAACTTTTATTTGAACTCAAAGCTTGGCAGTGAGTTGTAAAAAGTCCATGCCAGAAGGTCTGTGCCCATAGAGAGAGAGAGAGAGAGAGAGTGTGTGTGTGTGTGTGTGTGCGTGTGTGTGCACGCGTGTGCGTGTGTTCAGCACTGCTCGGACCATAGCCAGCTTGAACACACACATCGTGTATGTTTGTGTCTCAGAGTGCAACTGGGCATGCCTCAAAGTGTTTGTTTTGCCCCCCCTCTCCCCTCCCCTCCACACAGATCAGTGAAGCTCAGCCTCGTCTGTCTGAGTCTGTTTTATGAGTCACACGCACACATACACACACACACACACACACACACTCGCACACACATCCAGATTTTGGATTCCCTCTCTCCTTCACCCTCACTCACACACCCGACCATCAGACACCTCCTTTACATCGATGACTACCCTCTAAATGTGGGAATCCTCCACACACCACAACCCTCGGAAGTACAGATATTTTATTCCTCGCGCTCTCACACACCGTACACACAAACACACACGGACATGCATAGTTGGTTGGGCATAAGGGTCAGGTTGAGCTTCTGCTTCGGGTCATGGAACACAATGATGTCCACACAATTTCCCCTGTGGCAAAAAAATCAATACCAATTTGTCCCATTCATTTTGGACATCCATTCTGCTCTGACTGTCTCTTGACAGCATAACTTCGGGGCTTTGGCTGTTGTCCTGAATCAGGAAAATACTCAAGATGGGCTGGAACTGGAAATGAATAGCCTCAGGGAGCCAAGTAGGCATCCAGAGTTTTAACTAGCCTTAGATGAGGTTAGTTATCTAGGGTTGGGAAGAAAAATCAATCCAGCGTAGTATAGTGGAGGAAAGTGGGGATGTTTCAATTCAGTTTTGATTCTTTGGGTACATTTTTTTTTCATCAGTTACCCAAGACATTTTCTATTGTGATGTTAAAAATACAACTATTATTTAGGCTAACACATCTTCAAATAATGTTTGTCATGACTGTAGGTAAATATGCAAATTGTGGTCTATAAACTGGAATAAGTTGTCTATTTAACTTCATATTCAAATTTTTGAGACAGTTATCGACAAGTAACAAAGTAATACTGAGTTGGAGTAATCCCATATAGCGTACTATATAGCCTACTGCATTACTGGATATAATCTTGGTTATCTTTAAGTCAGCCTTCTCTGTCCAATATGGATTAATTTGGGAGGATCACTGGGCAGCACTGTATAGATTTGTGCCTTTTTGAAAGGCAGATTTTACAGACTCTTGCAAAATATATCCTAAATAGTTCACATTTTCAGAAAAGCAATACTGGTGGTGTTGGAAATCTCTAAAATTAAAAAAAATGAGGCTACTCCTTCGTCATCAGTATTGATTCAAAATACTCAGTAGAGTTTGGGCCTTTACCGACAGTAAAAAGTCTGTGACAATCTGTGTTAACCAGATTTTGTGTCTGTGCTTCTCTGGGGAGGAGCTGAAGGAGAAACTGCTGGCCTGGATTCTTGGAGGGCTTGGCGTGGAACAGTCCTGCAGAACCAACCCGTTTGGCTTCGTCTATTCCCGAGACACACACACACACACACACACACACACACACACACACACACACACACACACACACACCAGCCCAGCAGGGTATTTGGGGTCAGAGTTCTTCCCCCTCTGCCTCCCCCTGCCACATAGCTGAAGCGCCCAGTGCTCCAAATAATCATAAAGCGTTTTGCAGAATCCGAGGTTGACTGTTTAGGCAGCGCTACTGGTCTCTTCTAAACAACATTAAGGCTAAACAGGACAACATCCAAGCCTAGTTTAGCCACTGCAGGCTGGGGCTTAGTGGCATGGTAGGAATGGTTTTTGCTGCCAGGGGGGGCGTTTCTCATCAAAGTTTCACTCCTCAACGCTGTCATAAATCTCTCCAATAAAGCGAGTCGTTCTGATTGAGGAGGATACAGTGTGTGTCTGGACTTGTCTCTGCATTTCATGTGCACTGTGTTTTGTCTATTGCTGCTGTGTTTGTTTTGTCTTGCTTCTTATGCTGTAGAAAAGATAAAAAGCAAAATAAGTCTCATGGTATGATATATATATATATGAGAGAGTGTACTGGCATGGCCTATGAATATTTTAGGATTCAACGATTAATCTGCTGGCTGCCCAAGGACTGGTGGTGTTGGTCGTCATTACTGCAATCCTATGCATCCTTTTTTACTGAGTGTTGATTCACAGTTGAAATCTATTTCGCAGGTGCCTTCACCACTTGAATGAATCATTTTGGCTCAGTCCCAATCCAAATATTGTATAGCAGCTTCCTCCTTACTGTAACCCTTTCCCTCATAAATACTGACTGGAAGGGGCTTTGGAAAAGGCAAGGACAGTAAGTAGGACACAGAGTAGCTAGTAATGACATAGGGGTTTGTTCAATTCTGTTTCTGCCCACGCAAAGTCTAGCTCCACCAAACACCCACTCAGCAGCAGGGACCTAAGACATACCAGCAACATCAACTCAGCTCAGTCAGGCCATATGACACATCTGTTGTCCAACAGTTTTTTTGTTCCTCTCTCTTTCTCCTCCAAATGAAAAACATATCCCAGTTGTGCCTGAGTAGCCAAATCTTTCAATATTAATTCTTATGTTTTGCTCAGCACCAAGATCAAAAGCTGACAAGTGGGCGAGGTATTGTCATTTCTCCTGATCTGAGAAATCTGAGAGCTCTAAGTTATCTCTAGCTTCACACACTCGTTGGTCAGGCACTCAACATTGCGTCATCACAGCTGTGAGTTTACTTACCATATCCAGACAATTTTTGCCTCGCCATGATATGATGGATATCGTGGCTAGAAGCACACAAATTCACACACACAATTCACACACATTTTTTTTTCTTCTTCACCTTCTGAGCTTTACCCGCTTTCCTCAAGTGAGAGCGTGCTTCTTGAATTGTATGCTTGCATGCACATACATACTCAGACACCATTTACAAATTAAAGCCCCCCCCCCCCCTATCTCTCGCTCTCTTTAAAATACCAAGACAGTGAATGAAAGCCTCTGTCATGAAAAATTAAAACGCCATGCTTTGCCTGCTGGATGCACAATGGTTGACCCAGATGGGGTTCTACTGGGCTTTCACCAGTTGGACAGAAGGCCTTGTTTTTATGTGGGCACTGACATTTGTCCTTCTAAAGGGCTTTAGCCTAAGCCTTTGACCCTTACTCTCTACGCGTGTGTGTGTGTGTATGTGTGTGTGTGAGAGAGAGAGAGAGGGAGAGAATACACACATGGTCATTGCCTCTTGCATAAGATGAGTGTTTTTTGTTTTTTCTCTTTCACGGGTCATTGGGCCCAGAGATTACAGGGAACAAACCCATGTCAATCTCCAGTGTCTAACCACCACTCATTACTATCTTGTGGCCTAAATCATTATGCTACCCACTGTATTGTATACCAGATGAGTATATTACTAAGTGTGATGGGATTGAATCTATTTGTATGTTCCCTACTCCCACCTCGCACGTGTTCTCACTTCTCACGCACTGCAGGGCTGTTTGCAATATGCAGCTTCGCTTTTTTAAACTTCCTGTTTTACACACAGTAATCTCATTGCCGCTGTCTATTATTAGACATCACCTCATAGCCAATCCATATACAGCTGGGGCCCCAACAATAAGAGGTAGTGTCAAAGCCCAGACTTAACCAGTAAAAACAACAACATGTCTGATAATGAAAATTGTGTATTGTGAGTTGTAGTATGCAAAATCTTACAATATATAGGTAGGCTCAACAAAGACAGTTTTCTTTTAATTGTGCTGGACTGATTGTATGAAAATACTTCAGCTGTCAGCTGGTGAAACAAAAAGTTCTCGGTTACTGAACAGACAACATGAACACCTCTATCCATTCTTTATCTCCTCCTCATCCTCTCTGCCTCTTCCTCTCCTCCCATCTCCAGGTCTCTGGATGGCCGGCTGCAGGTGTCCCACAGAAAAGGTCTGCCGCACGTCATCTACTGCCGTCTGTGGCGTTGGCCCGACCTGCAGTCCCACCATGAGCTGCGGGCGGTGGAGCTGTGCGAGTACGCCTTCCACACCAAGAAGGACGAGGTTTGCGTCAACCCCTACCACTACCAGAGAGTCGAGACGCCAGGTATGACAGCGTGGATAGGGTTTATCTCTTCTTGAGTAAGATTTATGGTTGTGAAGTAAATGAAAAGTAAGTAAAGTAAATTAGATAAGATTTGCAGTTCAGTAGGTTTAGAGGTGTCCAGATTAATTATACTTTCACACCCTTTTCCTGTCTCTGATACTATATTCTGATGACTTCTGTTTATGCGCATGTCCATCATGCAGTACTCCCACCAGTGCTGGTGCCCAGACACACAGAGATCCCCAGCGAGTTCCCACCTCTGGACGACTACAGCCATTCAATCCCTGAAAACACCAACTTCCCCGCTGGCATTGAGCCACAGAGCAACTACATACCAGGTACCAGCATGCCTTCAAACCAGACTCCCCCCAAGCCTCTAAAGATGTCTCTACACAGAGCATTTATATCAGGTTATTGGTGGATCTGACCCGGGTTTAATTTCTGTGTAAAGATGTGTGTTCTGTGTAGAGTTAAGCAGGAGAAATGCCTGTGCAAATGCCATGGTAACCATCTCGCAGCACAGCAAGCCTCCATCACCTGTGGGTAAGGTGCACATGGAAGTTGGGCTGTCAGCGGAAACTGTGGCAAAACTATTGCCAGCTACTTGAGGTGAAGAAGAACCGCCAAAAATCTACCAGATGTATAAAGGGCCTATTTATATCACCAGTTCCCCCAGATCCCGCTCCCGCAGTGTAAAGATGATCATACTGGGTTAGAGGTGGATAAAGAATGCTTGTGTATATTGATTGGCATTTTTAGCCGGATCAGCTGTGCAAAGCTGTGTAAAGACAGCTTAAGAGTACTCAGTCTGACAAGTCTTCAAAGTTTTTTGGTGAGTGACAAAGAAAATAAGGTCTTGACAAATTCAGAGTTGCTCAAGACAGCCCTGTAAGCTGTGTTACTCCAGGTGAGTTGGACAAATAGTTGCTCAAGAGGTTTGGCACAGTCTTGACACAGTCTGCCATGTCACAGCTGCCTCTCTGTCTTCTCCTCATCTCCCCTCTCCTCTCCCCTCTTCCCATCTCCCATAACAAATGGGATGCCTCAGCAGACGAGTTTAGAAAATGCCACACATTCTGGAGTTAGAATGTGGAGTGGAGGGGCAAACACTGTGCCTCATGCTTGCACCCACATAAGAGCTGCTACTAGCTAACCGACTTCTGCATTCAGAAGTTGAGCACTGTCTCAGCCTCTACTTGTACTGCATATATTATCTCATTTGTAAATTCCGAGAACAGTGAATTGAGAAAGATCGAGTGAGGCCGTACAGAGTTCAGAGTATTTGATTGGCTAATTATGTCTACCAGGAATTCCCCCAGGAAAGAAGTTAGTGGAGGTGCTAAGTGTCTCAGAGGGAGAGAGGACCAGCAGCAGCGCAAATCATAAATAATCACAAATGAGGAGCTTTGCTAAATCAAGCAAAGCTGGGTAATTGGTGTGATGTGCAGTTTCATATTTGATAAGCCAGTAGAGTCATCTAATGCCACCAGTGATGGCCACATACTCCATGGGAATGGACAGATCAAATGTATCCAGGCTTGGCTCATTTGGAGCAAGTACAAAAACCAAAAGAAATCCCTACTGAATTTGATAGAAACATACACACACACACAGACAAATATTGCTGGCTATTTTATTATTAAGAAAAGTGCCATTTCATTAAAATAGCGCATAACTGTAGATTTGTAGAAGTTGCGAAGACAACAAAAGCAATGCAAAAGTAATGCAAAGTCTTCATGTAGCGATTGAGGTTATCCTGCTTATGAGTATGGGACAAGGGTGTCGCCCACACCTTGCTTTATTTTCTGCCTGTGCGTCCCATAGTATACAAAACATCCATGTGAGCAATACATTGCCTTACTAAGTAAAATGAAGGGGTTTTATACAAAAGCTCACAAACAAAGAGTGTTTTAGGAGTGATTAGGGATTTCCCTACTGGAAAAAAAAACTTTAATTAAACTTTGCTGGTTTTGTCCACATCACTGCCTTTAGGAAAATCACTGTGAACAAACATGTGATGGGTAGGCCCAACCAATAATTATTAACCTGTTTCCTAAGCTTAGTCACATACCACACACCATTCAGAGCATCAGTTAAGTAGGCTTGAACAACAGCCTAACACACATTAAACATGGCCTTTGCTGGGTGAACTAGAGCCTCTGTGTCTTTTTTTGTTTTTTCTGGAGGTCGTCTCAGTCTGATGTTTCATGGATAAAAAAAAATGTATACAATTTTATGACATTATTAGTCACTTGGGAATTCAGCAGGAGCGCTACACCTTTGTTTTAAATCTTTGGGGTAAAATGCTGTATACCTAATATACTTGATTCAAAGCTTATTTTATTTGTCAGCTGACTGTCAGTGTTCTCTTTGTGTTTGTGTCAGAAACGCCACCGCCAGGCTACCTCAGTGAGGATGGAGAGACCAGCGATCACCAGATGAACCACAGCATGGACACAGGCTCCCCCAACCTGTCGCCGAACCCCGTTTCACCCACACACAGCAACTTAGGTGAGGACTCTGTGTATGTGTGTGTGTGTGTGTGTGGTGTGTACTCTTTTGTCTCTATGGCTTACCTAACAGACAAATGGTCCACCGCCACATCTCCCCAATGGGAATTCCCTTTCTGAAGTGCTCTCCGTTTTTGTATCAGAGGAAGTATCAGAGGAAGACACACCAGACAGCCCACGCTAACATCAATAATAATATCCTATGCTTATTCTATCAGGACGGAAAAACACCAGGGGGCTCGGCGGCCAAGCTACTGGTGAAATAACAAATTCACACCAGTTTCACTTGGCTCTGCCGTCCAGCACTGTACGGGACTTCAAAGCCAAGGACAAAATGTTGAAGTTGTTAGAGGCCATGTTGAGCGGAAAAAAAGAGCAAATTACCAGAACCGGTTGAATTTACTGAAAACGATCATGGATAAGCCTGTAATTTGACCATTTTGGCTCCGGCGTCCCACCAGTGAGGGTTGAGTTTCCACATTTTGTCTGCTAGGAGCTTCTGGGAAATGGTGTATGGGTTTGACATTTTGTGACGTAAGCTCAGCCTACTGTCCTCTCTGGTTGTTTTTTTCCCCCTCAACATCCACCCTTCTCCCCACTCATTTCCCCCATTTTCCCTGTTCCTCGTCATCCTCGATGTTTTCTCTCCTTCCATTCTGTCTTCTGTATTCTGTGTATTTCTCTACCCCTTAGCCACGTCTTACTCATCTGTATTCCATCTAATCCTGAGCCCTATCTCCTGTCACTTGTATTTTTCCTTTCTCTTTTCTTTTATCTCATCCTGTCATCATTCAACCATTTAATTCTATTCTGTCTTGCATAATAAAATCTACTCACAGTCCCTCTATCAGCTATTATACTCCTCTCTCTATTCTCTATCCACTTTGCATCTCACTTTGATTCCAACAAACTTAACAAGACTCTCCCACCTCAAGGCGACCCAGTGAACCCAACACGTCTCTCCCTCTGTCTCTCTGTCAGACCTTCAGCCGGTGACGTACTGCGAGCCAGCCTTTTGGTGCTCCATTTCCTACTATGAGCTGAACCAGCGGGTAGGGGAGACCTTCCACGCCTCGCAGCCCTCGCTGACCGTGGACGGCTTCACGGACCCGTCCAACTCGGAGCGCTTCTGCCTGGGCCTGTTGTCAAACGTCAACCGCAACGCCGCCGTGGAGCTGACGCGCAGACACATCGGTAGGGCTCACGACATTCAGCCATTCATTCATAATCATGTACTCACTTGCTCCCTTACCCACTTTCTCTACACTCTTCTGTACTATGCTACATATGCGTTAACTGCTCACCTCTTCGGTGTGGTATGATTTTAATCTGAGGAGTGTATTTTTCTGTCTGTTGTTCCCTCAAGGCCGGGGAGTGCGGCTGTATTACATCGGAGGAGAGGTGTTCGCCGAGTGTCTCAGTGACAGCGCCATCTTTGTCCAGAGCCCCAACTGTAACCAACGCTACGGCTGGCACCCTGCCACCGTCTGCAAGATCCCCCCAGGTGTGTGTCTGGCTGAGAGAGAGAGAAATTGAGGGACAGAAAGAGAGAGGGAGAAACAGACCGAGAGAGAGAAAGAGAGAGAGAGAGAGAGAGAGAACCAAAGGGAGAATGAGAGAAACAGGAGAGAGATGTGCAGATGGAGAAATGGAGATAGATGCAGAGGGAGAAACGGAGGGAGAGAGAAATGGATGGAGAGAGACAGAGCGAAAAATGGAGAGACGCAGAGAGAGAAACTGAGAAAGCGGGAAAAGGGGAGGGGGAGAAAGGGAGGCAGAGCGCGAGGAACAGTGAGGGAGAGAAACACAAAAAAACAGAGAAAGGGAGAGAAACGCAAGGTATGGAAGAGAAAGATAGAGGTCAATATACACAAACACAAATTGGTTTGCACATTCCTGTACATACCTTTTTACACATGAACATTAAAGACAAACCTAGGAGTGTGATCTCACATATGAAAGCTGACTATTGGTTGCGATTGGTCGTCTAACGGTGGTGCCTTTATTGGTCGCTCCAGGCTGTAACCTGAAGATCTTCAACAACCAGGAGTTTGCCGCCCTGCTGGCCCAATCGGTCAACCAGGGCTTTGAGGCGGTCTACCAGCTCACCAGGATGTGCACCATCCGCATGAGCTTCGTCAAGGGCTGGGGAGCCGAGTACAGGTAAGCTCACCAACTTGTTAAAAATGCTAAACAAATCGCACACACAACTTGTATACATACAACTTGTCACATTGAGTAGAGTCAAGGGTTTTCCGAAAATGTACTCCTATCAGCTACACTATCAGCTCTGTCGTCCAGAGGTCAAGTCTTGAGCAAGCTGTATGTAAACACAGACAATAGATACCAACACAGACTGTGAATCACGTCCCACAAGCCAGCCGCCCCCACTCCCAGGCATCTGCATGCTCTCTGCAGCGTATGACGTAGCCTAGGCCTCATCAATAGAAACAGCCCCAGCTCGGCACACCAGACTATTTTTAAACAAACACACATGTGCTCTGTCAAAGGGAGATGTCAGACTTTCCCTCCTCTACTCCCTCCCTCTTTTCCACACAGTCTGACTCAACTGATAGTAAGAGAGGAGGAGAGGGAATAAAGGCCTGAGGGCGTCTGCAGGGGGAGCCCGTGATTGGCTGAAAGTTCGCTTTGCAGTGGAGGTTTCCACAAGGGAGAAACTTTTGTACTGTGTGTGTGTGTGTGTGTGTGTGTGTGTGTGTGTATGTGTGTGTGTGTGTGTGTGCGCGCGCGAGCAAGACACAGAGACACGGAGACTGTGCGAGAGTGAGAGAGAGCAAGTGAGATAGAATGAGTGATGAGATCCAGAGACTATTCACCAGTCCTGTCCAGACCAGATGCTGGCATGTGCAGACACTTAGGAACTGGCTTCAGGTTACCAGACCAGCCAAGTCCCATTCCTCTTCCTCCACCCACACCTCGCTCTCTGTTTCTCTCTTTTACACACACCGACTATCAGTTCTTTTCTTACTCTTTTGTTCTTTGTACCTCCTGCATCTTTTTTGTGACTTTTCCCATCCGATATAGAAGCTTCCTCAGGCATTCACTTTGATTTTTCTTACCCCAGGGCTCAAGATTAAGATTTTTTTTTTTCAATGGCCCAGCAGCCAACAATGAAAATAGACACTTTTCCATACATTTAAGTGATATCCTATCATAAAATGTATGATATTGACAGTGAATGTACAGCATTAGTGAGAAATAAACAACAAAAAGTAAATATTTACTGCTAATACATTTGAAATGAATGATCTTTAACAACTTTAAAGTACCAATTCAATTTTGTTACATGTAGTAACAAAAACAACCTTGTGACTGGTAATTCTCCATTCATCTGTCTTGCCAATACATAAATCAGACCTGATAAGGTGTTGTCAGCTAGCTGCTTTAATAACACACAAGTTACATGCTGCCTGCTCTTGTTATGGGCATTGACTGTGTGTTTACATTAATTGTTGGTTTCTTTAAAAATGAGCCCACTCAATCTGCCTTACTTGGACACAAAACATAGCGGTTGATTTGTCATTTTCAACCCAAGGGAATGGTCAGTCTTCAGTACCTGCTGCCCTGTCCGCTCCACACAACTCTCTGACTAACTGAGCTGGTGTCTGATCTGATTGGTCAGAAGAAAGCACAACACAGAGGAGAGTGGACCAGTGGCAGGGCAGAGAGGCAAAAGAAACAGGCTTATCACTGGGTGAGAAAGAGGTGAAACCAGAAACCTTTTTCGGGCATCGGCCCATCTTAACATAGCATTCAGACTGCACATCAGTCTGTATGGTGTCTTCAGCATGTTGGTCTTTCACCAGTCACTAGAGGCTTTTCAAGTTGTCACTTAACTCCACCTACACTCATATATTATATTACTTTCAACACCTTTTGCATCTCCTCTCCTCTCCTCTCCTCTCCTCTCCTCTCCCCTGTGGCAATAGAAATAAAGGTTTTTAAATAAAGGCCGTAGGGAATCACGGAAGAGCCAGAGAATATGGAGATCAAGAGCCTGGAAAAAATGTTTTTTATACTTTCTTTTCAAAGCTCTTCTTTTTCAAGTGCTTCAAGGGCCTTGAACAAAGGACATAACTTATTCTTTGGAAAGCTATTTTTGAAAATTGAGGAGAAAGCTTAACGTCTCTTTCTACATTTTCATATTTTTTCATCAGATTTTATTTTAAATGCATGTTTTAAAAACCATTGCTTAGGGATGTAATGTAAGTTTGTGCAAAAAAATGTCATGATACAAAAATTGGATATGCATCGTGGAGTTGAAAAAATGTTTGCGATTTCAGCTGCAGTCTAATATCTAAGAAATGAAATTCAGAATGGTCTTTTCCCTTAACATTGAACACTAAAAAGCACGAGGCTATCAAGTTTTAGCTTGGATCATCACACTTCTGTCTCCTGAGCCCTCATTACTCATTACTGTGTAGATGTACAGTAGGCAACAAGATGGACTCGGGTGAAACTGAAATTGATCTTCATCAAGTTTTAAATCTGCTGTGTGGCCGCATTTTGGGTTTTCAATGACAAGACTGACAAGAAAAAGACTGTTTATTGTACGTATTGTAAAAGAGCTATGCCTTACACCACAGGTAACACTCTTCAGGCTTATTTGGGGATGAAATTTATCTTACGTTTTATTTGAACAGGCATTAAAAGGTCTTAAAAGTTTTAGTTTAGCTTGCAGAAACCTGTAGTCACCCTGTTTATGGTTTGCACTTTTGTTTTTATTTTCCCTCAGATATAAAAAGGGATTTTCTCAGTCATAATTGTCTTAACTCAGATTTTGTTCAAAATATTGTGATAGTATTGAACCATGAACACAGTACCAAACCACCAAACCACTGGATGTTGTTACATCCCTACTATTGCATAACACTGTACTAAGAGCCTTTTTAGCAACGCGTCAGTGATATTTATACATCAGTAACAAATTCCTTTCTCATCACAGGTTGACCATGTCTTGTACCTTAACAGAAGTGTTTTTAGCGGTTGAAGTTGCTGCAGTAACTGTGATTTTCCTAAAATGTCATAGTTCAAACCACTCACTGCACTAACTTTGACACGTACAACACGAAGAGACGTTTTATAGGTAAAGAATGCAGGAAAGAGGGTGTGTGTGTTTGTGTGTGTACTCTGTGTGTGTGTGTGTGTGTGTGTGTGTGTGTGTATAGCGTGTGTGTATACTGTGTGTATGACTGACTACTACATGCTCTGTCTCAACCACGTTAAGCCAAGGCCTGCTGGCGGCTCCAAATTGTCTGCCTGAAAGATGAAAATAGAGTAGTTTTACGTTGCTTAAACTTTACTTTGTAGGTTTATTCATACAAACTCTGTTGTAAATTGTTTTCAGTCTAACTCTGATCTATTTCTGCTGTGTGTATTGAAAGCTCTGTCCTCCTGTGTGTCTCCCAGGCGACAGACGGTGACCAGCACCCCCTGCTGGATCGAGCTGCACCTCAACGGCCCCCTGCAGTGGCTGGACAAGGTGCTCACCCAGATGGGTTCCCCCAGCATCCGCTGCTCCAGTGTGTCCTAGGGAAACCCTTCCTCCACCCTTTTCCTGCTCACCTCATCTCCTATCGATGAACTGACTAAAAAACACACAGACTGGATACAGACAAGAACGGCTCTGTGTAGAAAGATGATGAGCCCCCCGACTCAGCCAATCCTCAATCTGCAACTTACTCCTTCCTCCCCACCAGCTGTTGGTAGCACTTTTTATATACATGTTGTTTGTGGCAAAAGGGGACAAGTGCATTAAAAGCAGTACCATGTTAGCATGGTCTCCACATTGTGTCCATATCTATTTTGATGGCAATTTTTTTATGTTTGATATTGTTGGCATCTAAGTGCCAAACTGGCTGTAGAATGGGAGTAGGGGTTTTAAAAAAAAAAAAAAAATCAAGAGATTCTCCTTTTCTTTCCTCTTTTGTTGAAAAATCATTTTCATGTTTTTTTGTACAGATGCTAAAAATTAGTAGATGAGCAGATTTTCAAAAGTATGAATTTTAATGTCTTTTTTTAAGCGTTAAGGATAAATTTGTATAGCATGTGTAAGATCGTGTTAAACCCATTTCAGTTGATATTGTTTCTGTGTTTGGGCATTTGATAGGTTATGAAGATATTTACAAATGTGACCCAGTGAGATGGATTGAAAATGAATTAATGGAGATGTTGTTCAACTACCACTTGTAAGCACTGTGTGAAGGAATATACTGTAAGCCTAGTAAGAATATTAGTTGAGGTTTTCATACAACTCTTAATCATTTTATACGGCCCTTATTACCCCAAAAGCCCTCTTTCAGTGTACAGTGCATAGGACACAGTGTTTGTTGGGAGGCAAACAAATGCGTCACACGTCAGATGAAACTTCAGATCGCTGTAAACCATACATGGAGCATAGTTAACTAGAGCAGAGTCTCTCCTATAAGCTGTCCGTTATTCGACCTGTCGACCAGCGCCCACCTCTATTTGTATCATCATTACTGATTAGAAGAGCGCGGTCATCCCCCCACCCACCCACCCACCCACCCAAACCTAATCCGTCTCGTTGGAAGCCGGCCAGATCTCCCGCCTGCCAGTGGCACAGTTGTTTGGGCCGTAGATTTGAACCGTGGGACAGATGTCTCTCTGACTAAGCAGTCTGACGCTTCAGTGAAGTTCTCAGAAAGGAGTTGGGATCTCTTGAAGCCCTTATATCAATAGTTTTGCATCAGAAAACATGCCAATTTACACAGTAACATCGGACAACATTAGGAAGATGATGTGCTGGTTTAAAATCTTGGTATCTGTAATAGATAATGTTGCCAGACTGTAGCCCTTAGGTTGGGGTTATGGTTCATAGCTGGATTAGTGCTAGTCATCATGTGAAATTGATATCCTGTAGTAAGTACAGGAAAGCTTTGCCAATTTACAATACACTTTTGCAGTGTGGTAGTGTGTAATAATAACCATACAGTAGGCATTTACACACACCTGTAGACCCAAGTTCAAGTTTGTTTCTATAGGCCTTTATCACATGCATGTCTCAGAGGAATTTACAGAGAATGAGCCTATAGATCTAACTGATCAACAATGAACCACAGAACAGACTGATACAGGACAAACATCAGGAAAAGCACAAAGGCAGATTACATACTATCCTGGAATATTCTGGAAGATTGTTAATTGAGCACACAGCATACAGTTGTTGCATACAGACAGCTTCGAAGTGAACAGAGTGCAGGAGCCTTTGCTATTTAAATGTTCAGCCCCAGCAGTCCGTAACACTACTCTTATTTTCAGCCATCGCTGATATTGTCTTTTTACACACTCAGGACCGGCAAGACAAGCTGAATTATGTACAGAAATCAGTGGAAAGGAAAGATGCATGCTTATCTTCCCGGACTCTTTAGACCTCAGAGTCTATTTTGCTACCAATTATTTTTGTAGGACAATAAGGGGATAATGTGTTGTTGATGGCATCGTCTGCTCACAGTGTTTTCTATTACAATACAGAAAATACTGCTGGCTGGTCTGGGGATGCTCGTCTTGTATTTTTCTACCCGTGAAGATGAGGCAGTTTTAATACAGAGCACAGCTTTTTTTTTTTACAAAGGGAAATGTTTAGATAGATAGAGGTATGTACATAACGGTAGCTCCTCAGAATATAATGTCCCTATTTTTTTTAAGTGTTTGTGTGCACGCTTACATGTAGTACATACATGTGTTAATATGTGACCCTTTGTAATGTCGATGGTTTTGGCAGCAGGAGAACAGTAGAGAGGAGGCCCGACTTTAAAAAAAAAAAAGGTAGAAAGACCTATTGCTGAAATTGAAAAGTGAAGTCTTAGCTTTGGTCCCATTACCTCTCACCCTTCCTGCTGTGGAAGTGGGTTGATTTCCTTCAGGTGCCACTACAAGTTCATAACACCAGTCAGTGTCACAGTGGGTAAATATGAACGATATTTTGACTCTTTTTACAGTACTTATTTACATTAACCCAGCTTCTGATCATAATGCTAGCCCAGTGGTGCTAATCTTTAACATTGTAGGGACTCAAGAGAACTGTACAGATAGGAGATTGTACATTTAAAGATGGTTGAATTTATCACTGTTTAACTATGATGACTCAAACCCTCAAAATATAGTGCCGCTTTGTTTCAGAAAAAGTAGTATCTACCAATCTGAAACGTTTGCTCTTTTTGAGCTGTCCAAGTGTCCAAGATAGCAACAATCCTAATCCCAATGGGCCTTTTAATCCCATGGTCAATGTATTTACCCAGTAGGGAATATTTTGCAAGCAAATTTGTCTTTTTTTTATACACTATTCAAGTTATAGTGCTTGTGTTTTTCTCTCGGTTAAATTGTTTACTGTAATCGGTATTAGTTGTGATTTGTGCTTTTGTGCTCTGAATTGGTCTTCTAGATGTCTTTTGTACAAAATTATATCCTTATTTTTTCTCTGCCTATGAAATGTTGATGTGATGCATTGTATTTTTGTTTGTTATTGTTGGTCTATGATTAAAATATATATCTTGTGGTGATACTGGGGCCCAGATGTCAAGTACTAAACTAAGGCTGGACAGCAATGATCTCAAATGACAATTCACTTAGTTAAGAATATGGGATTAGTTATGGAAATAATTAATCTTACAGTTTACTAACTTTATTTTAATGTAACTGTGAACAAGTTTAGGTATCATGAAATGAAGACCGTAGACTTAATAGAGGCATTTCTCACAGGCCTCTACATTAAAGGGTGTGCTTTGGAGGCACTTCAAGTTTCAGATTCTTCCGCGTGCTTCCCTTTGTAGCTTGGGGATTTCCTAGTCTACGGTGGATAATTTGGCTCTGTCCTCAGAAGCAGACAGAAACAGTACACCTAATTACAGGCTCAAAGCAGACGCTCTCTTGTTTCTTCACTTATTGCTGTGTTACGGACTAATGCGAACCATACCCATTTCTGCTGTCACAGAGGCACAGTCTGGGTTGGACCATGAAGGCAGGCTTTGTTCAGATGCCCTTAAGGTAAAGAGGACCAAGGAACCTGCCAGGCTCCAGAAACCACTTCGCTGTGGTGACACATAGTTTGGGTGCACAAGAAAATCAATTTTAGAAGGGGGGGGGCAGGACAGGACCTGAGCCAAATGGAGTTTCCCTCTGCTGCTGGCTCACTCTTTGATATCTGTGGAGTCTGAATGAAAAGCAATTAATGGAGTAAGAAGAGTGTGTATCATGGACTTTTTGGGCATTTTTGTACTGTATGAGATAGTTTTAGCCTGTGTCGTACTACAGTGTGATTCTCAGCTTTACACTGCATCCCCATTTCTAGGAGCTGAGATCTGCCTGAGCACCATTCCAGACAATGGTGGCCTTTAATAATTAACTCTGTGGTTTGAAGGAGAGTCAAACACAGGGCAACTATGAATCATTGATTGAGACTGTGTGTGTGTGTGTGTGTGTGTGCGTGCGCATACATCAAAACTGTGATGACACTTTCTGGAGCTGCTCCAATTAAACTGGATAAGAGGCAGGGTTTTTTTCTCAGAACTCAAGCTAATTTTCTGAGGATAGATTCATATATTCTCATTTAAAGCTGTTGCTATGGAATAACGCTAATCAGGTCAATATGATCTGTGAGTCGGCAAAGTCAGATTTCCTTACACTGTGAATAGAGGAGTGTCTGATGTTTGCATTCTTCATAGTTAATTTTACAGAGATCTCTTTGAAAAACTGATGAAAATGTTTTAATACTGTTTTTCAAAACCAAACACCACTTAAAAACACTGTGAAGTAGGACTAGACCTTAATCCAAAACAAAAAGGTAGCGTTGCCACAAAAGGCAAGCTGAGGTGGAACACATCTTTTATTTTGAAGCTGGTATTTTTTTAGAAACATTGACCCAAACTTGAAATAGAACTTTTCGCTGGAAAGTCCTATTCTTCAAGAATATATTTCATACATGATAGAAAAGATATTTGAAAAAAATGCAGTTTTTGAATGGATGCAAAAAATTATAATAATGTCACCCAAGATGCTCAACTGAATGGACCCTGTCCATTATTTTGTACAATAAACAATGTTTACAGTCTTAGGTGCCATGAGATAGCAGACACTGGTTTCTTCAAAAACTCAGGGAGTGGTCCTGTCTGAGCAAGCAACAGTCAAAGTCATGTATAAATCATGGCCTCTTATGACTTGTTCCATAAAGACAAGAGCCAGGCGTCTCTCAAGACATTTCAAAGGGTTGGGGAGAGAGAGAGGGGGGGGGGGGGGGAGTCTATCTAGGTTAAGTGCACTTTGCACTATAATCATTTTACCTTTTAATTATTTTCATTTACAAATTTCTCTATCAAATCCCTCATGATCTCCTACAGTATCCTCTGAATAGACCCATCCTGGCATTCAGTAATGTGCAGCATTAGGAGCAGTATCAGGAGCAGTAGTAGGAGCTGTAAATGTAATGCAATGTGCAATGTGCCTGGTAAGTAAACACTGGTTTGTTGGCCTTCTGTTATGATTTGGTTGAATCACATAGTGGGAGCCAAAGTGATAACAGCCATAAACCACATGCAAGGCCTGTATTACACACAGCTCAGCTCATGTCACCACGGAGCTCCCTCCAGAATAGTCTTTTTAATTTCAGTTAACAAAATAAATGCACCCATATTTTTTTTTACAATACAACTGACTCAGAGAAGCTTCTTGATCTTTTTGCAACAGCTGTATTTTGAAAGCATCCTCTCCAGTGTGGGTATGTGGCATAGGATTTGTTGCAATATTTTCATTCTGTAATTTCCTTCCTGGTTGTACTAGTGAGCTGGTCATCCAGCAGGCTCACTGAACTGAAGACAAACAGTCAGCTGCCTCTGTCTTAGCTTAACACTGCCATCTGCTGGCTTTAAGCCTTCCTGATGGAGATGACTTACAGTGAGCTCCATAAACTCAATAAGACAGCAAGTGTATGTTGTGGCTTCATTCTCTATTTATTTTTAATGTGAAATGACACAATCAGTATCAGTTTTAAAGTGCAGATTGTCAGCTTTAACATGAGAGGATATTCAAGTGACGAACCGCAGTCTCTTTTGTGCATGCTATGTTTCAGGGTGACAAAAGTAGGAAAGCTAAAGATTATATTCAATAAAAGTGATCAGGTTTCAGGTGTAGCAAAATCTCATCAGTTGTCAATGACTTGTAGAAAACATAAACATCATCATTTTTAGTTAAACTGAAGGAAGCTGAAGAAGAAGAAGATCTAGATTTGATCAAAAGTTCAGTAGTTCAGTATTAAATTTCCAGAGGCCTATAAGACACTTGCCCTGGGACCTGCAACCAACCGCATTATGATACTGTGAATAATGTATTAGGCAGCAAATTCAAAGGTTGCACATGTATCAAACTCCCAAATAGCCACTTTGCTGCTGAATGACCTTTTTCGAAGCAGAAATTACTCTACAGTATTCAAGTTAATATACTTCTACAACAACAACGAAATTTGGACCAATAGCAGCCTTCTGCAGCCCCTTGTGTGCATTTATCACTCTGACCCATAAATTGGCAGGAGAATTATTCTCATTTGCCTGTGTGTGCCTGTCCCCAGTTAGCAGCCACACAGCCTACATGATTACAACTAATTGTGATTAAATGAACATGGCTGCATGCAGGGGAATGAAAGGCCAGATCTATGCATTGACAGAAAGTGGAAACGTGGCCCATGTTGTCTATTGAATTGATCCGACTGAGCCGAGTGTTGACGAGTGAGAACAAAGATGAACAGATGAGCGCAGGCAGCCTGTCTCCACATGAAGGTCATCCTTGTGCAGGTGTTGACAGCGAGAACATTTTGTTGGTAAACAAATCCATCTTCGCAAAGGTCGCCATTCGTTTTGTGGCATTCTCTCTCTCTCTCTCACTCTTTCTCCCTCCTCTCTCTCTCTCTCTTTCACTCTGTCTCTTCGTCTCTCTCCGCTCTCTCCCTGCCCCTTCCTGCTCTCTGTTTACTTCTCTGGCTCCGTCTTGAGTTTATTTTCCTGAGGAATGCCTGTCACTATGTGGTCACAGCTCCGTCTGCCAGGCAGCAAAAAGCGCAGATTGCAGCATTATCAGCATTCAGTAGCCACCAACCTGATTGCGGTGCCACGGGTGGCTACGTTACAGCTGTCTCCGGACAGCAGCAGGTACCTGGTCCCGCATGCCAACCAACATGGGCATCCACTTCTCCAACTGGCTGCCGCTGGCCCTCTGCCCGCATGCCACCCGCACACAGCAGCCACTGCGCTCGCCAACACTCGTCCCCCCCCTTGTCAGCTGTACCACCCATGCAGGAGAAGAAACTGTCACACTGTCTCAACTGAGTAGACATTTTGCTCGACAACATTCATAAGCACCTGGCCAACACTTATGTTCAGTGCAAAAAGCATGCATCTAAAATGTTTTGAAAGCAAGCAGAATGTAGGAGAATGTGTTATTTGGTGTAGCTAGGCCCAGCCAAATAGTTTAATTTTGCCCCTTGAAGCAATTTTCCGCTGCTTGGCACAGTTTTTTTTTTATTTGTCTCCATCAATATGTGCTCGCTCTCACAGCCTTCCAAAACGAAGCATTGTACATACACCTATTGAATGCAGCATCCGACTTGAAGGCGTATCGGAATTCTTTTTGTTGAATCCTGATAATAATAATAATAATAACAAAGATCAAAGCAAGAGCGGTGCATGAATAAATCAACACTGCACCCTGAAGAACAGGTGAAAGTACAATAGTGAGAGCAATAGAGAGTGAGAACGGAAAGTGGTGGGGAAAAAGGAGGCAGTGAGGGAAACATATTTACTGACATCCATGGGCTGTCACCGCTCTGATTAATGGTGGTTGGTATCCCTGCCTGGTGAAAAGGTGTTGTTGGGGTGTAGAAAAAGCCCAGGCGCTGACCCAGAACTAATAGCATTCGACTTGAACAAGCTGTCCAACCTGAGAGAGTGAGCGCTGCTGTTGCTGGTACAGCACCGGGCTGGAAAGAAGAGGAAATAAGAAAAGTTAGCTGTGGGAAGCAAGGTAGATAGGTTCACATCATGACCTGTGAACTTTGGACACCTGGCCTGCCTCCATATGTGGTTTCACTGACACTAGGTTCTGTATGACGAGGTTATGTGAAAGTGGATAGGGCAGCTTTGAACCGTTTCAGGGAGATTTACAGCACAACATGAAAGAATATCATTAGTTTAAGAGGGAGATCACCCACTTTATTGTTCAAAGTTGTATTGTTAAGCTACACAATGGAAATTTTTTCCTTGCATGCACAGCCCTTTCACACCCACAGCTCACCTGCTACCACACACAAAAACCACACCTTCACGATGAGTTTTCACACACGTTTCCCTGCAAAAAAAAAAAAAAAAAAAAACATGCCACGGAAAGGTCTTGCTTCAACTAATCTGCCCAGTGTTTGCCAGGAACATCATCCTGCCGAGGTTGTTTTCGCTGAGGGCAACAGCAAGCCCAACAGCTGGGACATAATGAAGCTTTCAGGCACTTGTTCTCCCATCATGTAGCGCCAGCCCCTGTCTGCTTCCACCAGATGTTCCATGTTTTCCCTCCAAAAGGCTCGGCTGCCAAACGGGGACGCTCGCTCGCTACAGCAAAGCGGAGGCCAAGCTAGCTCCATATTCAATTCATGATTATAGGGTGGTAGTTGGGTTAATTGCTTGTTTCGTGTTTATTGGGTGAGGTCCTGTCACTTGGTTGTCATCTTTTGTGTAGCCGAGGAAATCAGTTTGACAGTAACTAGAGATGCTGTTATCACTGGTCTAGAGTCAGTTTGGTAGTGAGCGCAAATGCTGTTATTAATCCATCGGAAATGGTCTGGGGTCAGTTTGGTACTGAATAGAGATGTTATTATTTGTTTATTTTCAAAGTCAGGTTGGTTGATAACAAGGATGATATCAGTTTATTGTTGCGGCAAAGAAGAACGACATGATGTATTATCAAGGATGAGAAATGGAAATGTACTGTCATCTGTCTTCAGAGCAAGATGTCAGCTAACACAGGTTATTCTCCAAGTAACCAAACACAAGGCGGTGTACAAGACACCGGTCCAATGTTATGTGTCTACATGACTCAGCGCTGATCACAAGCTGCTGAACCAGCCCACTTCGTCGAGTCGGAAGATTCAGCAATCTCTTCAGCGCTACAACTGTTGTTATAAATCAGTGCTGCTGAATCAGAGCTACAGATGAGCAGACCACAACAGACGCTGGTTACACACTCTGGTTTCCCAGTCGGTGTCACATGATAGAGAGTAAAGCGAGCGGCAGTTTGTGTCGGTGTTTGTGGTGGAAACGTTGTAGAGAAGGGAGTCGACTGGAGAAAAGTCATTCTTCTTCTCCTGGCGGAAAGGGAACCAGAAGCCCCTCAAGCAGGCTGAGACGCCATTGGACAGTGAGATCTGATGCACTGATGAGACAAGTGTTGTAGGTCAAGAGAGTGAGACGTTCACTTTCACTTTGTCAGTCTTCATTTATATGAGGCAAACAGTTCTCAAGTCGAATCTGTCATCTGTTTGGTAAGCCTCTTTAGGATCCAGGAACACAGATCGCTTTTTAATTAATGTTCACTGTGTGTGTGTGTGTGTGTGTGTGTCTGTGTGTGTGTGTGTGTGTGTGTGTGTGTGTGTGTGTGTGTGTGTGTGTGTGTGTGTGTGTGTGGGAGAGAGAGAGAGAGAGAGATAGTGTGTGTTTGTGTGTATGTGTGTTATGTTGTGAAGCATTCTCTGTTAATTACACCATCTAATCTACCCCTTGCCAGTAGAATCATGTTGTAGGCTAATTGAATTAATTGAGACTAGATGTTTTTTACATATGTAATTAATTTAAATTAATATAATTTATGCTTCGCTCATTCCTGTTAAGCTGAAGAGGGACACAGTCAAGCCCTACATTCTTTTTGGGAAACTGAAGAAATCTCTATAGGCTATCCTGTCACTGATCAATGAACATTTAGATGTTTAACATCTGGCAAGCCACTGGAAATTGGCTTCTATGGCAACATTGCGTTGCCATCATCCTCCCATCATTAGCTTTCACCATTGCCCCAGGGTTCATAATGTCGTTAGCTTACATGGAGATGCAGTAAAGTGATGTTACATGACGTTTCTTAACTCCTTTTATTGAAGTAGCCTGCCATGCAACCTGCTTGTCCTATTCAATGGACACCACAGGGAAAGAAGACATGATGAGAGTGTAGGCTTGATGACATGAGGTTTAACATTTCTTGCGTCAAACATCATTTAATTTGGGGATTAGGCAAATAAAAGCCATTACACAAGCTAGCTGTGAAAAGCTGTCTGGAAGTGGTGTAATTTCGAGCATTCATGGGAAATGGGCTATAAAGGATTTGGTTATAGGCCAATTGGCCTACGCCGCCTTTTATACATTTTCAATTTCTTCTTTCCAGCCAGGCTTAATAAGTTGCACATTTTGCTCCCATTTTTTATGAAACACAGTCTGCTTTGCTTGGAAAATCAAACTTCCGCCATTGCCGCACTAGTTTTAATCAAATGTGCAGTCAAAATGATTAGCTACAATGACTGAAATTATTTAGTTGTAATTACAAACAGATGGGAGGCTTTATTTGCACTTAAGGCGACTGTGAGCATGGGAAATGCAGTGTGAACAAGAATAATTAAGAAGTTGAAGTCTTGTTTTTTTTTCCAAGTTGTGTTTAAATAATCAACACTATCATGTAAATTTGTTTTAATTTAACTATATAGTTATGTGCACGCTTTCCAAGCAGCAGCTATCACCTTCAAGCCTTGAGGTTGTGAAAGCACAGGGATTTTTTTTATTTACTGAGACCTCAATTTGTTTGTTTCCTGGAGAGGAACAGTGTGCAACGGCTGTGCGGCCTCATGCTGAGATTCTTCACGCCACCTGGGGGCTCATTGGGGAGATAGTAACTCATCAAGTGAATCGGACAGTACTTTCTGCCTCGGTCCTGCATTTCTCTTGATGATATCGTTAAAGGAAAATAACACCGGTTTTGACCCATGGGTCCCATGTCATCCTTACTTTGAAGGGAGAGAATTAACAAGCTACTGCATTACTGGAGCAACTTTGTCAGAAAAAAAGGCTATATCCAAAGATTTAGAAAGAGGTTTTCATCAAATGTGGTTGGTGTTCCCAGTGTTTTTCAAGGTACATTTGCAGGTACATTAGATTCTTATGGCAGTGAATAATCTAAATCTAAAATGGTAAAACGGTAAGAGCCAATAATGAGGACAATGATCACACCTTTTTCCTTAACTCCAAAGATCTCATTGCCTGCCTGTGCCTCTTTTTGTATCGCTAATTTGGAATATCTGTTTGCGTGTGATGTATCAAAAAGAAGCCCATGTGCACATAGTTCTGTTCCAACATTTGAGCTAATGTATTTCTTCTAGGCCTAATCATTTTCAGAAATCTTGAATTTCTTCCTTATGCAGCTTTGCTTCCCAGTCCTTTGAACTGGCTGGCTCACTGAGCAGGACCCCATCAATTCAGAACAGTAGGGTCTCACCATTTGCAGTTCACTCAATATACAACAGAGGTCACTAGAAGCTGGTCTTGCGTGAAGCTGGCAGATACCCTACATTAGTATTGGTGTGTCACACTGAGCGCTAAGGACTAAAGTTCCCAAAATATGCTGCAGTTGTGAAAGTCTTTCTTTAAGCTACCATTAACAAACAGCTTGTATCTTATTTCCACCCTATCTGATTCAGCAAACCTGCAAGCATAGGCGTGCTTTATTTATGCTGGTGGATTTTATGCATGACAGTTTTGCTGAAGGGAAAAAAGTTCCTCCTCCCCGTCTTCCCCATGTTTCCCCTATTGATTTTGGTGCCGCTTTGATGTGAATCTGCGCCAGAAGTGTCACTTAGATAAATCACTGTTAGCCCAAGCTGGCATAGCTCGGCACTGGTGACAGAAGGGAGAATTCCACGCGGATCAAATAAATACAGATGTGAAGTAATTAGTTGTATTCCCAAGGAGCCCATTGTGGGCATGTTAAAGATGCTAGGGATCGGCTGGCTTTCCCACTAGCAGCTTTTATCAATTTAAACAGGAGCAGAAACTAGGTGGGTCACAACCCATGTGGCTTTTATTGAGTCAACTGTCCAATGTTCTGGCTGGTAGTTTACACAATCCTTTTTCTCAATTTGGATAAGAGATAATTAACAAACTGGCCTTTTCTTTTAGATACATGTTAATAGAAATGCTTTCAACCTTTCTCCAAAATTGGGTATCAATAATAATAAACTCCCTTTAAAATGAACATTGATTGGAGGGAGAGGCTAGTAAAATACAACACTAAGCACTTGATATACAGTATTTACATTATGGAAAATGTGTGAGTAGCTACATAAATATTACATGTACCCCTAATACTAACAGGCTAAAACTGTTGTTGCATTGTTCAAGCCTCTCCCATAAACACTTTAACAACAGCTATTTGCATTACTAATCTTGCCTTTGAAGTTGGCAGCCATCACATTATTCATTTATTTAACCTTTGTTTAACCAGGCAAGCCAGCTAAGAACAAATTCTTATTTACAATGACGGCCTGGCAAGAGGGAAAAGGCCTCTTGATGGGGAGTTGGAGGACAAAAACAAAACAAAACAGGGGGACAAGACAGTTCGCAGAAGCAACAGAAAACATACTAAACACATTAAAGTAGCACAGGTATAAGCTGGTCAGACACACATACGGACTTGGAGACAACACATACTGTATATTTTGCTTTCACTTGATGCCACACATCTCATCTGTGGGCATTTTGCAACAGCCACGTTGCATCTCTCCCAGTTGAAAAGTAAATCCGACAATATGTTGATGGTGCAGAGTAAAAAGAGTCTGCAGCAAACGCTGTTGTTTTGGCACATTGCACCATTTTGAGTGGTACATGAAATTAGGGCCTCCAACAATTAATGTAAAACATGCTTTCATCTTCACTCTAAAAACACATTTGAAAATGAACCCTGCTTTAAGAGCATTATCCTATAACAAAAGGAGTGTACATTTGCCACATAATACTGCCATTACAAGTAATGCCACATCCTTGTGAAATTGAAACCCACTTTTTTGCTCTCGCAATTACAGACCCCTTCAGAAGCGGACGTATTTATGCCCAGCAGTTAGCGATGCATTGATTTAATATGTTTCTAATCAGGACATACAGCTTCAGGGCCTAAATGTTAATTTTTCCTGCTGCTTACAAAGTAGCCTTTGATTTTCTGTCACGGCAGTAATTACTGTGTTTTGCCACTAGATAGGGGGAGAGCATTGTGTCGTCTAATTATGAGGTAATCATTGCAGAAGTGCCAGCATGTTGTTTTCACCTTTTTGTTAATACTTTTTAATTTTATTTTTACAGCTTCTGGCTATTCGCTTCCCTTCTAATTCACAGTGTGACACTGTTAACACTGTGTGTGTGCTTGTATGTGTGTGTGTGTGTGTGTGTGTGTGTGTGTGTGTGTGTGTGTGGGTGGGTGTATTTGGAGGAGAGAACGTACTAGCCTAGTGACTGTAATTGTTGTGGTATGGGTGCTGTTAATTACTGGAGTAAACGGTTGAACCACGGCCAGGGCCCTTTGTGGCTGCAGAGTGGCGGGCGGCAGCAGAGAGAGACAGAGGGCTGGAAAATGTTTTTACCATCTGGGGACCAAGGGAGAGAGAGAGAGACGCAGAGAGGAGAAAGGGGGAACAGCGGCAGACAGAAAGGCCCAATTGGTGGCCAGAGCCTAAGGGTCCGGGGGTCCATATGGAAGGCAGCACTTTGCCTTGCGCTTTATTGCACACCTTGCTGTTTTAATCAATGGCAAGCCTGTTCACAGAGCCCTAGAGCAGCAGTGGTTGTTTCTCATTGTCTCACTGCTACTTCCACTCTCCCTGCTCCACTACACCCCACCACTTCTTATCAAATCTCTGAAGCACTGCGCGGCACTTGTGAGCCTCTCTAGGAGCCTCAGAAGAGGATGGCTGTGGTGAAGACGTTTGTGTTATGCGTGAGGTAAAAGGTCCTGTTTTGTAATGGTGATTTGATACGCATTTGGCTGCTGCCAAATTGTAGCACTCCTGCCTGTGCACTTCTAATTTACTAGCAAAGCAGGATAAGAAACTGGACACCTGCTGTGTTTCAAATCGTTTCTTAAAATGGAGGACTGCAGCAATACCATTCCATCTGAATTCCATTTGAGTGTTGAAAGTAATGGGATTACAAAAGGCGTGTTAACACCCAGACGCTGTAGCTTGTGCTAATAACACCATAAAAGTGCCAGCCAGCAGCGGTCTGACTCGGTTCCCCTCGTAACCCCGCCCCGGTTGGAGGCAGCGCTGATAATCGCCCCCCTCAGACCGAGCACTATCAGGCTGTTGAGGAGTGAGGAATGTAGGAAGCTGTGTGTTTGATTTTCTCACAGAACTCTTGGAGGAACATCAATATTTCATTAAATTAGACCCACTTTGTTGAGAATACGCCAGTCATAAACTGAGGTATGGCTACACAAAGGATCAAGATCACAGAAATATCACGTGATTTCTAAAAGGAAAAATTCACCCTTAAACACTTAAACAAAAAATAACGATTGGCAATGTACCCTGCATTTTTGGGCCCATTTTGTTGTTTGGTGGTGTATTTTTCTTATTCCCCAGATACATATTTCAGCTATCTAAAACATCAGGTTTTAGTGTGAATCCCTCAGAATCAAAGAGCAAGGGCTTCTTTCTAGGCTCACAATTTTGCACCGACGTTCAACAATCATACAGGGAGAAATCCATCGTAGAAGAGGCAGGGATACAACTTTCTCCACAGATAGTAGCCTCAATAGACCAGAATGCAATGCACCCACAAGATATATTGTGTTTTGAGTAAAGGGGGGCGACTCGCTTTTCTTTGACTCTCTTGCTCTTACTATGCTATCACTATCACTATCACTCTCTCCACCTACACATATAATCCACAACTGAATACAACAAGTTCAGGCATGTTCTCTGGGGGTTGTCAAAAGGCATTCTGGGAAATGTAGGAAATACTGCTGACTGAAGTGGAAGTAGACAAGGCAGGTTGAGGGAAAGTGGGTATTACCAAATCAGTAAATTACAACACTTCAGCACAAAATAACTCCTGGAATGCATTGAAAATCACAGATTGATGATATATAATGATGATATATTTTTCTTTTATGGTTGTTTTTTCAGCCACTGAATTTCCATTGGAATAGTAGAATTCTGCATGATGTCTACTTTCCAGAGATCATACCACAACAAGTCTCCACTGTTTCTCCTCCCACCAATTTGACAGTAAAGCAGCTGTTTCGTCCGTTATATTACAGCCTTCGCCATTACTTGGATTTGTGATTAAATTCAGCAAAGTGCTGCTGATTGCTGAATTGTCCAGCCACTCTCAATTACCGTCTAGGGAGGGTACCTGAGAAAGCTTAACACAGCAATTAACAACTTAATTAAGTGCCATAGCCATTGTGGCACTTCTGGATCCAGGCAACAAGGGGCATATTGATTGCAGGGGATTGCCAGTTGGTCCCCAATTGATCGGCCAATTGATTGGCTTGGATAGGCATTCGTCAATGACTCAGTAAAGGTGTTTGTGTGTGTGTGTGTGTGTGTGTGTGTGTGTGTGTGCGTGTGTGTGCATGTGCGTGCTGTGTTTTGTCTCAGAGGAAGTAGCCGTCACGCAGCTGTGTGACACACTGATAATGACCTGCCAGACTGGCTGCGTGGCCTCTCCCTGTCCCCCTGGGTTTGACACACACGTCTGGTGTCAATCACTCTCTCTCTCTCTCACACACACACACACACACACACACACACACACACAGACACATACACATACACATACACATGCACATGCACACACACACACACAAACAGAGGCCCCAGGACTGCGCTTGAATCCTAAGTAACATCTGCAGTCTATTCATTCTAAATACACCTGACAGGGACGCAGTGATATACACACAAACGAGCAAACACACACACACACACACACGCGCGTGCACACACAGAATACATAGTGTACATTGAACGCTAGCACAAATTTATGCTTTAACATCTCCTACACAGATAAAATTACATAAAACAATGTGTCAATTTTTTTGAAACAGTAAGAATTGCTAATGTAATTTCATGGTTTCATCATAGTCATTTTTTGTCATTTTATGGGAAATTATGGCAGATTCATTATTATCTTTCATTATTGAACAGAAGCATAGTTTTATATAGGCTGTCACTCTTATGTAAATTCTGCTTTTTTTATTCAGTTTTTAACTGTGAGCAAAAATATAATAAATTCAACTTCAACCTCAGAAAAAAGTTACATAGGAACACATAGCCTACTATGTACACATGAACACAGACAAAATTATAGCGTACACACACACACACACATGCACATTAATGCACACACACATGCGCCCACACACACACAGACACAGACACAGACATAGACAAACAGAATGACAGACACACACACACACACATACACACACACACACACAAACAGCACACCCAGTGCTCCCCTGGGAGCAGTTAGGATGTGGGGCAGGTCTGGATATAGGAGGGGAGTGAAGTGGTGGTAAGACGTCAAATAAACTGTCATCTCTTATTGTGTCAATGAAGTAATTCCCTTTTAAAGGCTTGACCCCTCACCCAGGAGGAGCTCGGCCAATTGCAGAGTGCAGTGGAGGAGCCATGAGGTGATAACAAATGACAGGACAGGGGGTGGGGGGTGGAGGGGCTCGAAATGGGGATCATCCTGGATCAGTTTCACCTCTTCACCAGGTAGAGGTTGTTTCTACATCAACTGAGGGAATTCAAGAATTTGGGAAATAATAATATTGATTCTAACAGTATTGTTTCAATTTTAATACCATGATCGTGAACCTACAGATCATGAAATGTTATTCCTGAAGCTGCATGTTGAATGTTGAACCATCAGATCTAAATTAATTGCCATTTTTCATTTTGTAGTTTTTCAATTTGTTGTTTGATTTGTGTCTCTGGATCTTCTGTTTTTCAGAGTAATGTCTTACAGTAAACCAGATCACTCTTCCACCCTCTGACCCACCCTCTGGCCCTCTGACCCAACAGTTCCCTCTTCTGCCACTAGGGGGCAGTGTTACATGGACTGACCTGAGAGCTGATCTCAATGAGACACTCCAACTTGGCTGGCAGAAGTATTCAGCAATGATCAGATGTGAAGTTGCCAAATATATTCACAACTTTGAAGATGGTGATATGATATACAGTTTCACAACAGGGGGAATGGCAGTGGATTCTGAGGATTTAGCCACAACTATGGCTGCTTGTATGTGTGCGGTGTGTGTGTTTGTGTGTATGTGTGTGCGTGTGCGTGTGCATGTGCCTGTGCGTGTGTGTCAAAGTGCTTGACAAGCTCAGCTCTCCCTGCGCCTGCTGTGGTTCTGAGGTGGTCAACTTATGACCTGTAATTACATTGCTACTTTGCTCTCACATCTCACAGGAGCAGGTTGGTCTAGGACACTTCAATTACCTCACTTCAATACCTCTGCTGCTCTCACATGCCCAGCAAAATAATAATGATAGTCCAGGGAGTGGATTGATTAAAATTTAACTTCACGTGCAACAGAAAATGTTGGCAATAGGAAGGCAGTAGAGACAGAAAAAAAACCCAATGTTACATTAATGTATTTTCTTCAAAATCCCATGCAAGTATTTATGTAAAATGTGATGGGTATGATACATTTTCACCAGGAAATAAAAAAAGAAATCAAATCTGTGGCCTAGGCTTGTAACCAGACCCTTATTAATTTCCCTATGCAGACATTTCAATACTTAAACAAGGAGAGCATGAGCAAACAGCACAGCAAGGCCAACAACAATGCCAGAGAAAGGCAGTGGATCCACCCCTACAAACACAGACAGACACATATTCTTTGAAAATGGGGCTGCATTAATTTGCATTCAAACCTGTTGTAAAAGAGAGAAGAGAAAAAGATCTATCTTTTGGAGCGTATTTGAAGGTTGGCTCCAGGTCGCATATGTTTGCCCTTGTATAGCTCTGGCACATTGTGGTGTAACGGAGCCTCAGCTGCAGGATTGCGGTTTTTAATGAAAAAGTGGGGGGGGGCGGCACGTCCAGGTAAGACCCCTGGAGGTTGTATTTCAGAGGGCTTTGTTATGGCCCACAATGAGGTAGTGTGGACACACACACACACACACACACACACACACACACACACACACACGCATACGCACATACCCCAACACACAGATTTAACTAGACAATGATAGCTATAATAATAGCTTATAATACACACCCGTATTTCCATGTAAAACCAAATGATGCAAGTATCCTTGATATTTTTAAAGAATCTCTAATAGCCATTAGATGTTGAATGTTCAAAACTTTCCTCAAGTATAAGAGGAAAAATCTGAGGTTATTATATTCAACAAAATCTTGGTACCCATCAAACAGGCTGCCAGAAATGTTACATTTATTTGTGATTCTTTCAAGACTAGACCTGTTCAATCTTGTTTCTATCAGTTGACAAATATCTCTACATTTAGGTAATTTTTTATAATTTCATGCTTTTTCTCATCTGTAACTAATTTTGAATCTGTAGATACTGTAGGCTTTAAACCTGAGCAAAGTGGTGATATCATAATTTGCAATTTAGCCTCTTTACATTGGCTTCCAGTTGATTTTATAATTGGCTTTAAGATTTTATTGATAGCTTGAACAGCAATAAACGTCTCAGCCTCAGCTTAAAAGACAGAGCTTTTAAAAACATTTTTTTAATTTGTTAAGCAATGTATTTAACAATAAGCTAGTGCAAGGACATGACACAGTCCAAAGAATTCCCTAAAAATACGCCCACGGTCGTTTTTCCTCCCTCTTCCTGTAAAAGCTCTTTGAATGGCAGCTTACTCAACCTGCTCTCAGGGGTGTAACATTTTACTGACATCTCTGTTAACATGATAAGATGCTAGGAAAGAAAAGACACTCTTGTCCCAGTTATTTACAGCAATTTACCAGTACACAGAGTCTGATGTGACTATTCTTTGTGCTATCAAACTACGTATATATATATGTAGTAAAATGGCTTGAATTTTGGAGGAAAGTGGAGTGAGCGCGGGTATGTCATTGTGTTATCGAGTGGGCACCTCCCATCACAGACGTGTCATTGAATTATACCCACAACACCTCCAGAAGGCTGAGCGGTAAATTGTGTCATCCCAGAACCAACCTCCTCTGTCTGCTGTCAGCACTGGTTAGACCAACACACACCTGCACTGCACTGCACTGCTCACACTGCACGGACACTTGGTCTTACACTTAGCCGACAACATCTCACCAAATAATTTCTAACCTTGCTATCTGTCTCACAATAGGCTAATAGGACAGCTGACCCTTCTGGCTTGAAATTGTTTGCTCAGCAGTTTAGAAACCACATTGTATCTCTGAACAAAGACTAAAGGTACAACTGGACCCGCTGACTTGAAATGGCCTGCGGACAAGTTCAGAAACTGCAGTGTACCAACAAGCACAAGCTGGCTGACACACGTGACTCAGCAGTTCAGAAACTGCACTGTATCAGAAATCACTGGCTAAAGGGATGGCTAACCACTCTGGTGTAAAACCACTCAGCAGTTCAGAAGTGAATAAGGCCAAAATAATTTCACCATAAGCAATGGCCAGTGGATGACTGACTAGCTGCTTTGGCTACCAAGGCTACTCCATCAAGATAACTTACAGTGCAGGTGAGAATAAAACATCTTTGGCTATAATTATGTTTTATCACTGTAGTTTCTTTGTTTTTATTGACACCTCAAATACTGTTGCTGCCTTTGATTATTTGGCTAGCACTCACTCAGTGTTCAAGCCGCATTAATCAGACTTTGCGGAACGCTGATTTCCATTTCATTTCCTTAAATGCCTATGTATAAAGCTTAGTCTTAGATCTACCGACAAAGCTCTTCTGACCATTCCAAAATCTAGATTAAAGACAAAAGGTGATCAAGCATTTGCAATCCGGGGAAATCTGATTAGCTGAGCTAACCCGAGGAAAATGATAAGCAAATTGTATTGTCTTTCATGACACTATTGCTCTCGATATGCTATATAGTTGCATCATGAATTTATTTTTTGAGAGTCTAATATGGTTGTGAGTGGGACTTAAATCAACAGTTTCAGTTGGCTTGTTAACTTTTTGAACACATTTTGAACGTGTACTGGACTTTGTGGACTTTCAAGCCTACCTTGTTATTGTTTTTTATGTATTTTTGTTTTGTTACGGCTGCAATACTGTTACATAGTCTTGTGCTATTTCTGTTCTACTGAGTAGACCAGGCAATACAAATCTTCCCTTTATTATAGCTGATTTCTTGTTAATATGTTTGTTTTGTACCTGTTATTTTACAGCACATTGTCAGAAAAGTGCCAAACAAATCTAGGTATTAGCAAATACAGTTATTTACAACTGCAGTTTTTTTTTAGCCTACAATGCATGTCTGTATTCTACAGGAGCTGCTTACATCTCCCACTAAAGAGAACTAGATTTTTATGAGTCCTTTCCATCCTACTGCCATCTCACATTTCTTTTGAAGTCAGCAGAGAGAAGTACATCTCTATAAAACATAAGTGGACTACACTGGTGCTACAGAGGGATTTGTCTCTTTAAGACACAATAAAAATGCTGTTCAACCACTATTGGTTGTTAGGAGCAGAGGGTCAGACAGCAGGCAGGGGGCTAAAGATCTAACTGCGCTGGCAGTCTGGGGAATCTCAGCTGACATGAAGGACCAACACAGTCCAACCCCATCGTCACTCTCTATTGACAAACTATCAGACATGCCTCCCATATATTAGCCTTCACTTTGCTGCTGATGGTTCATATGATTAACCACCGCCTGGCAATAATATCTATACCATGCCACTTGACAATAATGTAATAATGGGAACCTTTACTGATCCTTATTGGAAAATTCTCCCCCTCTCCAGAGGTCAGAGTTCAAGGTCCCTGGAGCTGGTAGAGATTCAGTGTCTTGCTCAAGGACACTTCAGCAGGATGGATGCTTGTTGGTAGAGAGGTTTGAACCTGCATCCTCTGGCTGAAGCATGGTCTTTCATTTCATTTCACTTCATTATAATGACACAATTTGAAGCAATTAGCAATTAGCTCCTGTGATGGTTAAATTTAGCATTCAAATATTAGACCAAGTCTCTAATGTTGGACATGATCTGATACAGTGTATTGAATAGATTTATTCTGTTTGGGTCTCTGTATTACAGGAAATATAGAATCAGAGTTTTACATACAACACACATCTTAAATGTTATACTATGGGAATAACCAGAATTTTAGTAAATAGGGAAGGATGCACACATTTATGCAATGAAGACAATAGAAAACAACACTATTATCAAAACTATCAGACTATCAAAAATAAATAAAGTCGTAAACACTTTACTTCAAAGCAAAATGGCCAATTCCACATTTGTTTTATTATCAAATGTCTCAATTAATGACAATTTTGCATCCCAGCATTTTTTTTTGTCTTTAAACAATAATCACATTTCCCTAACACTGATTACAAGCTTTTAAACTGTTGTTTAAATGCTGGAATATTCCATTTAATCCTATGTTTATTCTGTAGCCTACCACTGCTGGAGTGAACATGCGGTTCAGATTGGTTGGAAGGGGATCCGAAAAAACTGACCTCCTCTCTAAATAAATCCACTACCAAGACTTGGGCATTTCATCTCAGCTATACACCTGCTTACAAAGGGTTGAAGAAATAGGTTTTTGGTTTTCCTTCAAGAGGCCTTATTACCTCCGCCAAGGAGGTTATGTTTTCGGTGCCGTTTGTTTGTTTGTTTGTCTGTTTGTTTGTCTGTTAGCAGGATTACGGAAAAACTACTGGCCCGATTTTCATGAAACTTCGTGGAAGGGTGTAGCATGGGCCAAGGAAGAACCCATTAAATTTTGGAGTGGATCTGGATCCAACTCACGAACAAGCAATAATAGCACGAACCTTGGCGGAGGCCTGCACTCTCCGAGTGCCCTTCTAGTTGAAGATTCTTTTCTTTTCTGTCTGGTGGCCAAATAGTAACAGAAAGACAAATATCTTTCCTTAAGTTGACAGTGAATAAAGCCGCTCTTTCTGATTTGTTAGCTTTAGAAGTGACCCCTTGTTGGAGTGGAATAATAAGCTTCAAGGTTTCCATTCACTTCACATCTCTTTGCCTTTGCAAAATTCTTTAAAGTCATGTAACAGGCACATAATACACCATCTTTCTGATAGGTGTAAGTGCCATTTTTCAGGTAATAAATAATTAAATGAAGTCATTATGCAAGAGTAACCTATGCTTTTGTGGGCGCAATGACAATTACACAGTGTGCAAACACGTTTATACTGTACAGTGTTTCATCCTTTAATCATGTTGTTGCTGGTTTGGCACAGCAATAATTTTTGAAATACAACATAATAAATCACATCTGCATTGTACAAAACATTTCCCAAAAGAACATTCCACCATTAAAACACCCACACACACACACACACGCACACACACATACACTCACAGATACACACACACACACATACACACACACACACACACACAGACACACATTTACAAAAAACAAATTACAGTAGTAGTGATTACTACAGACATAATGTTGATTTTTTTTCTTTAATTACATTTTTTTCTTTAATTGTTTATTACTTTCACTATTCAGTTCATTGTGTATATGTGGCATGTGACCATTGACCATGATGACAGCAGGGTTTCTTTCATATAGCAAAGGTCACAGGCATCACTTACAGAGGGAGAAGGACCCCCAAACACTCGCTAAGTCATTTACCTCATTCCCTATCAATTATTGACATGCAGTTGTCAGTTGAAAAGCCAGCCAGACTTTCCGTTGATCTGTTTGATGAATATTTCAGCTGACAAACAGGCCACCTGACACTCTGCACCAAAGCAATGTGTGGTTAGAGAGAGGTCACTGTTTTTGGCCACAGTCATGCACGTATGCACGCACACGCATACAGTTACCATGTTGTTGTTGTTACTATTCTCTTCTGTTTGATGGTTATTATTATGATTACTATGATTATTATGCTAATTATGGTTATGATTATGGTTATGATTGTGATTATGATTATTGTTTTTGTTGTTGTTGTAATAGGTTGTAAGCACCAACATTCTTTTGCCAATTCTGACTCTGACTTTAAATCTGTAATTTAAAGCAGGAAAATTACTTAAACTCTGACATACAACTCAACTAAACAAAAAAATTAAAAAAGAAAAATGATCCTTGATTTCTTCACTTTAGTTGTTATATATTGTATATGCTGCAAATTTCAGTCTGCCAAGCGTGTCACTTTACTAATATTGGATCAGAATACATATGAGACTGATATATCAATAATCAATAATGATACATCAATAATACCCAGGAGAGCGTTCTTTACTATGGTTATGGGTACAACAGTGATGCAGTAGGTGTGAGGTCAGCCATGATTACAGTGAAGAATGCCTTCAAGTTTAATGTTTACCAAGGTGTGTGTACTAGCTGAAAAGTCTTCCTCAACATATCATAGTATACATACATATGAATATAAAACAAGCGAAAACAATGCTAACTAACTCAATGGTTTCCACACAAGTTGGCAGAGGAACGAATAAACGGCCAGCAATGCTTTATGGGAATTATCAGCAGAGTTGGAGTGTGTCTTTGACCAATCAGATTGCTTGGCTGAAACTTCCTAATGTATAATGTGTGTTGACAACAATAAACGTGATAAGAAAGTGAAATATGGAGGATGGAAGGATTTCCATTTTTTTGTGCCCAATGTATCACATGAAAAACAACAGCAAGTATAGTCACATCTCCCATTCAATAAAGTCACTTGACCACAGCATGAAGGACCAAATAGAGCTGTGGTGAACTGGTGACGTGTTATTTATGTCAGGCTCAGTTCACAAGCAGCCTCTATGGAGAAGACACACCCCATAAATATTTCTATGGCCCCTATGAGTGGGTCAGGAAGGCACCAATATTTCCTCTTTATTTGAAACCATAGAAACAACACGCGGTCATAAAGGGGATCTCTGAGGTGAATCTCAAACATGGAGAGCATGCTGGTCCAACACACTGATGACACCGACACCACCACAAATTCATTCATTGCAAATAGGAGAGTCGTTGGGTTTGCATTGCAGATGCATTGCGTCGCACTCTGAGTGTTGCATGCGTTGGATTTATCCTACTTTTCTGTTATAAATGCACCATACCAAAATATTAAAAACTAGGTAGAAACAAGCTAGTTACTCATCCCACATCCCAAGGTCATCTGCAATATTATTCCAAGCCCTTGGCATTTAAATCTATGAATATATCTAGAGATGTGTCATATAATTCAGGAAATCCCGAAACCATGGTAATGAGACGCTCATCCGTCATTGTCGGACCACTCTGTCAAATGCAGATGAACCTTGTCTGTATGTAAAGACAATGCAAACAAACGTGTTATCAGCGTGTTCGCGGCGTAAGAGTTGAGAGGCAGTCACACAATCCATTTCCTCATAACTCTCACACCACTGCCTCACAAACTCCCCATGTTTCATCACAGGTCAACTTGGAGATGAACTTTAAAGGAAGATGTAACAAATGGTAGCAGCTTCTCAGGCAATTCATATCAGCTGAAGTGCCATAACCCTCTACATATCCTGACCTCAATTTGGAGTGTGTGTGTGTTGAAGGCCCATCTGAGGGAGATGGTATCGATCTGAGCAGGGACTCTGGCAGCATCAATAAACAATAGGCTTCAGGCTTCAAGGCTAAGGAGACACATCTCTATTTCAACTGGAGGGTTCGCATCTGGATACCTGAGTTGGGCCCCAGCCCTGGAGGGGTGTGGGGCCTACAACATGTTTTTCCTGCTAAACTCACAGAGGGTCCAGCTCCTTTGTGAAGGCAAAGCTACAGATGTCTAAAGCCTGAAGTCACAACAAGCACACAAATTTTCAGTTTAAACAATTACTATTATTGTTGAGGAACATAGTAACTAGAAGGCTCCCAAGTAATGGTCAGTGTGTGTCTCTGTGTTAGAACAATCGATGCTGAACCAATGCACAAACAGTATTTCAAGATATTCTACATCAGCATTACCGTATAGGAAGACAGTGCAGACCTTGGCTCATTAATCAACAAACTTGTTAGGCAGGACTGTATAGACAATAGACAAAAAAGTTGACAACATTTACTTTTATTCTGATATACTGATTATTCTGATACTTGTAATTGTAAGTCGCTTTGGACAAAAACGTCTGCTAAATGACACAAGATAATGTAATGAAATGTAATGCAATATACAACCAATCCACTGGACATAGCCTAATACTAATGCTAATAAATAATATAATTATAGTAACCACAATAATAAACTTTATTCAGGTTAGCCCTGTTCAAGGATCTCTTTTAAAAGAGGCTGCTGGGCAAGCCTGCAGCTGCACATTTAGTTACACAGAAAAAAAGCAATAAATAAGAATAAAACTTTAATAGAAAGTAATGGTCAATCTTAGAATTGTGCCGCTGTCTTGTTTACTTGTTTTTCCCTCTTTGCCGAGAAAGTTAAATAAGTGTGCCTCATATATTTAGAGTCAAACTGAGCTCACTCTGCGCTAAGCAGCTTGTCAATAGCGAGAAAAGAGGCACAGGCGAGAGAGGAGGCCTGATAAAATGGCTTTTAATTACCAGACAGTGAATGCTGGCCTTCCCTTTCCACTTTCTCCTCCCAGCTAAGTCAGGAGTTTGATTTCTGATAATGTGGATTGCTGACTAGGCTTCATCCTAGTTGCCCCTAAAGCAGAAGGCCCTAACGTCAAGTCCTGGGAGAGCATGTTTGACAAAGTGCCATATAGATCCCCTGCTTTTCATCAGAGGGCAGTGCTGCTCGAGGCATTAATCAGAGTGCTTGATAGCCTGGCTTTGTTTTCCCCTTTACTCTCCTCCTGTAACAATTAGGCAAAGTAATAATTTCAGGCATTACATGGAAATCAATGGGTCTTTTACCCAGCAGTAAGTGATGAGAGAAGTTCAGGATGGGTTGATGCAATGAACTTCTAACGTGTGTGTCTATAGACAGACAGATAGATAGATAGATAGAGAGAGAGAGAGAGAGAGAGAGAGAGAGAGAGAGAGAGAGAGAGAGAGAGAGAGAGAGAGAGAGAGCAAACATTTCCCTCCAGTACCACATGAACCACCACTCCCCAAAACATTCTTCATATTATTATTATAACTAAGTGATTACCCATTTAACTCGCCCATCACATTTCCCCCCTAATAGGCCATGTCCTGGATCTGTAAACAGAAACAGGGCCAAACCTTTTGTAGCTAATTCAGTGCTACAATATGATGGCTTTATCCTTTGAGGTATTCCTCATCTAAGCTTTCACCCATTGTTGATTTAGATGGAGCACAGTTTGTGAAGGATAGGCATTCAATATTTTATCTGCCCACTGAGCTTTTGAAAGCTGCTCTTACCTTAAAAAACAGATGCAGTAGCAGTTGATAGAGAAGTTCAGCCTTAGGGCAATCAGGGGTAGAGACTTTTATTTTAGCTAGGGATGGGAGCCAGTGAAACCCAACCTATAGCAATGGCTGGCACAGCGGCGTCTCATTGATATTGTTTTCTAGTGCTGCATGTCCAGCCAGGTCTGGGCCACAGGGAGACAGAAGGAGCTTTAACAGCTGCTTATCATTACACATAACCCCGGTCAACAGACTTAGGTATCAGCTCTGTGAACACAGCGCTGTAAATTAACAGAAAATGAGACTTCACTTTGCCCAGGGATCAATGTCTTGTTCTTGGAACTGCAATCAGAGCTGTTTGGTGAGCGGGCAGAGAGACTGATTCGGGTCCTCAATGATAAGGCAGTAATCAACAAAGGTTTTAAGCGCCCTTTGTTGTACATTCAATTATACGCTAATGACTCATGCCGAGTGGAAATCTTTAAATACTAATGCTGTGTTAATCTAGGGTGAGGGAGGAAAAAAACGGACTTTACTGAATACTTTAAAAGCCGTGATCATGAAGGGACATGCTCCACTATACAGCCCCTTCCTCTCTTTAAAGAGAAGCTGTCATCACTGAATTGTCAAGGCTGGAAAGGAATCTAATCAATATTTCATCTCTGTGTTTCTGAGAAAGCAAAGAACATTCAAATAATATCCAAGTATTGATTGAGCATTTATAATAGTGATCTGAGGTCGGGTTTAAAGGGATTTATTTAACCTTTAGATATATTCCCATTAATGTTAGCCTCAGAAAATGATTGTACGCTCTGTATATTCCAAAACTGAACTCACATCAATGTTACTGTTCAAGTAAGGCAAAAGCAAAAGCATTCCAAGGCAACTATACAATTCTTCTTTTGATGGAGCAATCAATAAGCCTAATTCAGTATAAAAGGCTGACTTGTACAATAATTATTTAGTGTGTGTCAAGTATTGCCTTGATAAAAACGGTCAAATTGCAGGTTCCTTTTAAGTATTTCAGTCTAAGCTTTCTAGAACATGACATCTTGGTCTTCTCTGGTGAACATTAACTAACCCTCAAGATCTATTTAAAAAATTTTAAAATACATTTTAAAAATTTCCAGGTTTCCGTTTAAATCAAATGGATGGTTTACCTTAATTTTAAAGTATTTTGATTGTTGGTCAAACAAGTCATTATGCATAACAAAACCGGCTAACTTAGTTATAACTGATAAATGCAATAAACACTTACCAACTTAATAGGAAACCTGGGGCAAATCCAGCCACTCTCATGCCAAATATGAAAGCAATAGCTCAGACTGATGTCTCCTTTTGTCAGTAGGATAATAATTTCAAAGGACAGAGGGAAAAAAAATATTAAATGATTTTATTTATTTTATTTTATGAATTAATTGATCTTTAATCTTTCACCTCAAAACGATATGATATATGAGAGCAGGCCAGATCTGCTGGTTCACTAGCTCAATGCCATGTCTAAATTTACATGAATTTCATAATTTCGCAACTGCCATACCTGAAGTAGCTTTCAATGCTACAAGGCTGCATGTTTGTTGTAGCCTACCTATGTCCCATGGTTATATTAATTCAAATACACCCAAATGTTATACAAACACGATCTTATAATCAAGACATTAACTTAACAGTGAAAGTGTTTTGTTGTAGCATTGTTTTCTGTAGTTTCAGTGATGTACAGATGTCGCTTCTTACTTTCAAATAAGGACTTTTATTTTGAAAAATGCTGACCGGATGTTGATTCGGAAATGCTGCTGGGCAGTTATGTTTTCCTTGAAACTAGCTGCATGGCTAAATCTGTCAGTTATCACTACCTAAAACTTTGCTTCAGACAGTAGGTACATCCAAATCTAAAGTAAAAGTTAAAGCTCACATGCCGTATGACCAGTCGAGACTTGTTTTTCGGCGGCATTAACTGAAACAGTTAGTTAAATCTCCGCTTAGACTGCACCAGAGTCTCTGTCTGTGCCTGAACTGAAACAGGATGCTAGCAAGTGTCGCTAGCAAACCACTGCAGGAAATTAGCTTGCTAGCTTAGACAGCCAGCCAAGTGTTATTATGAGTCTTGATATTTCCCTGTTATGCTTTTACTTGTTTTAAATAACCTCTGCGCAATGGACACCGAGGGAATAGTGATCCGTATAAAAACACCGTCTGGGGACATGGACTCATCCGTCGACTGTCCATCTCTATTGAACTTCAATGACTTACTGGTGAGTCCTCAAAACGCTAGCGAGCTAGCTACTCCTACTCCTACATAACGTTAGCTGTTTTTGGTTAATAGACAATAGTCGGTAAACGACAGATGAATTCTGGATGAATATTAAGCTGGGAAGTATGTGAGTCCACCTGTGGCAACCGCACTTAAGTTTTACAACACTGTGATCCCACCCAATGTTTGGATATTTTTGAACATTATTCTATTATAATTAGGTACCCTAATGGTAAGGTAGTTAGAAAACTTTAGCTAGTTCCATACAACAGCTGCGCTATTGTGATTGTGAATGTTTGCTAAATTGACTCTACAAAACATTTCCAGGTTGCTATCAGAGATGTCATGCCCGAAGCCACTATCACTGCCTTTGAGTGTAAGTTTCTGTCTCATATTTGTATTGCTTTACTGCAGAAATAAGGACCCATCATCTAGTTCTTGACACATTTCATCATGTATCACAGGGTGCTATATGTCCTAACAATACTGTAAACTTATTAAATTGCCTTCACTGTGTTACAAGTTGGTAACATTTTTTCTTACAATTTGATAGGTCTAACTAGTTACTAATTTAAATTTAGTATTAATATTACTGATACTAACACTAGTGACATTATTTGATAGGAACAATTGGACAGCTTGTAGGTCCCCCTTAAATTCTGATTGTCAGCAGTTCTGCACTATAAGATCCTGTTTGTTTAATAAGATACACATAGCTAGATGGGCTAGGCAGGAAAAATGCAGAAATCAACAAAGTGCATGCTGCCAACAGATGCCCATCAAAATAACATGAAGGTGTTTTTTACTCTGTGATACATCTAAATGAGCAAAATGAAACCATCTATTGTGTACTCTTATCCTTGTTCTGTCAGAAAATGCAAAATAGTGTAGTTGTGATGATTGGCAGACAGTATTTATCTCAACAGCCTTAACATTAAATAGCTTGTAGCAATAAAATCCAAACAAGGTCCGATGCACTTGATCTTGTCTCTCATGGCATGGCAGGAATCATTGGCTTACTAATTATGATTCAGACAAATCAGTAGTTAAGTCAGGTGAGTAAACAGGAACTAGGTACTAAGGTGCCAGGCCCCTATTCTGTTTGATGCTCATGTCTGGCCCATGTATGTAAAATACAAGAAATCACATGCATACAGGGTTTGTGTTAGATTTTGGAGTATTCAAATTCTGATATGTAGAAAGAATGTTGGCAAAAATAACAACCTAATTTCTTGATTAGTAACCGTAATACCAAGGTTCAAATAAAAGTAGTAATTTCTTAGACTGTTCATTATTGAGAGAACTAATATTGCTATAATACACCACTAACACTAGTAATTATTACCTGACTTGCGCTTTCGCTTACAGAATGACTCGATGTGTGACATGTAAACTAGCTTATGTATTGCATGCTGTGCTGAGGAAGTAACATTTCAATCACAGTAATTGCTTAATGAATATCACTTTTTATATTTGTTTTGAGATACATTTACAAACATGCTCCTTTGCATGTTAGTTACCCAACATTTTGCAATAATTTTGCTGTCTTTCCTCTAATTTTTCTCAAAGTAATGCATATATTTCCACAAAGAAGAGATTATGAGGGATGATTTAATTTGATGCTTCATAATAGGGAATTGGTTACAACAAAAGCTTTGTTAAGGGCTCAGCTTTTTAAATATTACTGTAATAAACCTGACAGTTTTGCATGATTAAAAATAACTGTGACTATACCCAGTTTCTATAAAATAACACATCCATTAATGTAGGCTAATCTTACCTTTGTATCCTGAAATAACGCACAAAAAATGATTTTTTCAATTTTGCCTATGATGTAGATAGTTGTCCTTTTGTGGTGATTTTGTGATGATTTTGATAGGCTTTACAATACGAATTTGAAGATGCTTCTCTGTTTTTTTTTAGATGAAGATGAAGTGGGGGATAGAATCACTGTAAGAAGTGATGAAGAACTCAAAGCCATGTTGTCATATGTGAGTACATGAATGAATCAATGAATATTTTATTCTCATGTCATGTCACATTGGTGGCCCATCCCACATGGGAATACATAACAAAAACTTCCAGTTATACTTCACAAAGATGCAATGTCCTCAAAATACACTAAACACAAGAGAGAAAGAAGGAATGAAAGACAAATTATATACAAACACTCCACACATCCACACATTCATACTCACATACATATACACATATACATACATAAACATGCACATATCTACATGTATATGCATACATACAAATATATATAGATTCATACAAAAGAACAGCAAATATTTCCCCTGTTCATTATATATTACTCCTTTCCTTTTTTCCCAAGCTTTCTCCAAATAGTCAGCTAACCCAAATATCTGACAAGTATTGCTATTATTGCTACAGTACACATTTTAGAACCTCAGACTTCTCCAGTGAAAGCAATTTTTCTCACTGTGTGACCAGTGCCTGCTGAGTGAAATAATGGACCAAAACTTAAAGTCATGGTATTCCTTTGACTGTCTGTTGACGCATAAGGAAATAAAAGGATTTAAACAAGTGAAAACCAGTTCAGTGCTAGTTACATGCTTGCCAGCTGTGAGCCTCTTGGGAAAATCAAATCACCAATAGAGCCCCTTTCACACTAGACAAAAAACCCACTAACACCCACTAACATCTGGCTTTTGTCTTCAGTGTGAAAGGGTACAATCGGCATTCATTCCCGGGTCAAATGACTCTGCAGTAGTCACGGGTATTTATCGGCTCCAGCTCTGATCGGCAGTGATGGAAACATGACACCCGGGTGGACACGCTAATTTTCGCCCCTTTTCCGGCGCGACGCTAAGACGCGCGTTGAAGTTCCAGACGTTGGTGCGTAAATAGCCAGGCAGGAACATTATTTATTGTTATTTATTTATTTTTTATATATATATGGCTGTCGGAACTGACGTCCGGTAACTTACCAACTGCACCACTCGGCTGCTCCAAACATCAGACCATGTGCGTCGTAAATATCCGACCGCGCAGTCCGACAGCCAGCTTCCTCCGTTGCACCCGGTCCGATGACGTCATTCTGCATAATAATTAGCCATGTGCTTCTGTTTGTTTGAGAAACAAGGGGAGAAAATTCGGAATAATGGGCCGTGGGAACAATGGCATGGCACCGTTCAGTTGGCGTTGAGTTTGAAAGAGAGACTGAAGTAAAAGATATAAAAAAAGTAACCACCGTAACATTGTCACTGGCCTCCATGCTGCTTTCTACTGTTTGCTAACCCTGTTTTCCGGAGCGTTCGTGACGTCGAACGTGACACACCAGAAAAAAAGCAGAAAGGCAAACTCGTCTGCTGGCAACGGGAAAGGAGTCAATCGCCTATTTTTAGCGGGTTTACCCGCGTTTAAAAAAAAACGCATATACGCGCTAATTTTGGTGTAAAAAGGGTATAATATGTCACTACTAAAACGTTACTGTTAACATAACACTTACCAAGGCCTACTACGGCAACGTAACATCTTCACCTAACGTTTAAGCTCACTTGCAACAAAGAAGTCCAATAGACAATATGCAAAAGCCAAATCAAACAGCCTTAAGTTGTCTCTGTGGAAACCAGAGAACTTGAAATAAATCTACTTCTAGCTAGGGTTAGGGTTAAGGTTAAAGTGTAGAAGAAATTTGAATTGTAGAGAAATGTGAAATATAAAAACCTATCTTCCAGGGCATCTGCACTGACAACAGCTGCAGCAGGAGCAGCAACTTATGAGCCATCAGCTGGCCTATAAAGTGTATTACCACAGGCATTTTGGACATACTTATTTCAACAAGGACCTAATGAAAATCCTACAATCCCTTAGCAACATCAGCACACATAGATGCTTGGCCTTCTGGCAGGCATAAAAATGGCTAAAGGAATGAAAAGGATTCAGCTACTCTTGGAGGAGAATTTGAAAAACCTTTAATAGTAAACATGATTTGACTGCAATAGTCTTTGTCACGGTTACAGGATTGCATGCACAGTCAACACTAAATATATTTAGTAACATCCAAAATGGCCACCTCAGGACCAATAGTCCTATCAGACACCAGTATTTAAGAAAAATAAAATAAAATGGCATACAAATTGCTGAAGAGGCAGCTATAAATTTCACCATAGGATTGGCGTTGACTACTGCTTCTTGCTTCCACACATACAGTTTCAATGTATTCACTCACATTTCTGTCACCCATATAGAACCATACTGTCCAGTTCTTTTTCTTGTTTTCAGTACCCCCTCCCCAGCACACACACACACACACACACACACACACACACACACACACACACTACCGCCCCAACTCCCCTCCTAGCGAGGTACATTGTCATATTCCACCATACTTACTGTTCACGCCACGGACAGTAAGAGTAATGACTTGTAATGGGTTTCTCTATGAGGTACACTGAAAGCTAAATGAACTGTCAATTTTTATTATTTATTATTCAGTACTTAAAGTTTTGCCTCATTAAAGAGCAGGCCCCCCTGGGCAGCAGAATTGTTCAAAATCTACTTTCATCTGTGGATGTCTTTTACCCCCCATCAGCTCACAATGATGCTGCTAGAGCCACAGGCGCAATTTACTCCCCTTGTTTTTTTGTCCATCTTTATCATATGTTCACTTCTGGTTGCGTTTTAATCATTAAGTAGCATAGGGTAGCAGGGTGATTGAGCAGAGAGAGACAGCTGTAGTGACAAGCTGTAGTACAACAGGGATGGGAAAAGTATTGACCTCAGCCAGCTTCATGCTTCACATATCCAGTGGAGATGTTTTGAAGGTCTTTTATTATTTTCCTTGCTTTGCCCTGAGTCCTGTTTGGATGGGATTAGTTTTTGAGAGAATGAGAGAAAAGTAATTGTTATCACAGGACATGTATAACGTCAATGACCCATTCAGAAAAGATTACATATTTCAGTAATCTGTCTCTAAAATTAGAAATGAGCATGGCTAGTCACCCTTTCTTCATTCCTCATTTGTAAACAAACTTCATGGATGCTGACTCAGACTTGACTAGTTTGACCTGATCTGGTTATTTTACAGGGTAAGTAACCACAGATAAAAGAGGTCAAAATGTTTTTTCTTGTTGAAGGCATGTGCAGTCAGTGAAAGATACCGACACATATTTAGATAGAGCTAAATTAACCGACATGCTCATGCTCTTGAAAAATTAGTTCTGCCACCCCTATCATGCATGCAGCTTTTTGTAGAATGCTTTGTTTAAGGTCTTTATTTTTAGGTGTCATGTGAAACAGACCTAATAACATTTCTGTAAAAGTTCCATATTGACTTCCATGAGAACCAACTCATTACATTAACAGGTTAAGCAGGCACAGCTTAAGCATTTAACTTGTTGTTTTAGTGGGCAAAAATGTCTTCAATTTGTATGGATGCCGAAATTAGAAGTCCTCAGTCTCTGGGCATGAGAAGAAAGTTGTTCCCAGCTATCAGGGATGGCTAAAGATGTAGTATAACCAAATAACTAACATTGGCTCATTTGTGTTGTAGCTAAAACTGCCATAAAACATTTAATACAAACCCTTGGTAAGGGGCACCATTTGAGTAATGTAATGCAAATCCTAACCAAATGCCCGGATTGGGGAAGGGAAGGGAAATAAAATACTCAATTGTGATGCTTGTGATGCTGAAAGCCGAAGATATTTTTTGCAACCGGGTGCTAATAATTATCAAATGACTTACCTTTTACGACCATGACAACACCACAGAATATGCTGGCCATATATTTAACTCTGCCTCTCTGCTTTGGGGATTAATTTTTGTTTGTGTAAACAAGCCAGACCTGTTACCAGTGCCAGAAAAATAAATTCTGTATTCCAGAAGTTTAAGTACCATAGCATTAAAGTTAAGGTTGAAAATGTGCTCACTGTTTTGAAGCTGCATGCTTTACTGTAAATGATAGATGCTTTACTGTAGATTAATTTAATCCTGTGCAACACAGAGCCACATGCGAAGACTCATGCAAACACTGAATTCAGTGCAAAACGATCAGTGACCATAGTCATTGGCACGGGAGTGAAGACACAAAAATGAAATGCAGCAATTTGCTTTTAGTGACAGATTATTACAGTGCATCCATCAGTGGCCAAATTATTTGTTATTTGACATCTAGTAGTTTTGTAAAACCTTTCATGTCAAAATATCAACTAGGCCTATACATGACCTTTACTGTAAGGTCAATATTTTCCAGTATCTATCCACATTTATTTGGCAGAACGGACCACAATAACCAACTTTCTTCTAATTGTTTTTAATATAAAGGCTAAAAAAATACACAGAATCAAGTCTGACATGCTGTATGTTTGTGTCATTGTTATTTTTTATTTCTTAATGCAAAATACCAGCTTATTGTCCCAGGACTTGGTGTTTTATTCAGATGATATGATATGCGTCCCCCCTTCAGACACACACACATGCACACACACTCCACACACCCCACACAGACCTTTCAGTATCCACAACACTGCACTGCTTCGTCCACAGATTTGAAATGCCATTTGTACAATGAATCTTTTGGCAAACAAATCCAGGAGCCCCGTAATGGCTTTCTGCTCCTCATGGGACAGCCAAGTGTACTAAAAGCTGCTGATCACCTGGAAAATACTAGGCTCACCAAAATATAATTTACACAAGTAGGCTTCTTCAGATGTCTTATGCAAGGGTTATGCATTTCAGCAATCATTTGCATTCGTATTCAAAGGATTTTTTTTGTTGTTGTTTGCTGTGGTTGCCATTTGGCCTCCGCAGAGACCCCAGTGGGTTTTTGCCTCGGTGTTGTTAATTCCAGGTGAGTGGACAGCCATTATGTGAAATTAATAGGAATTAAGGGAAGCCAGCATGTTAGGTGAAAGGCAGGATAATTCATTAGGTTCTCTAGTGGTTGCTAAAGCCTAGGTCACACTAGGCGATTTTAATGCAGATTCTAAGCCCGATTGGAATCTGGGCTAGTCGGGTTTGGGGGCACTCGCAGTCAGTGCAAACTATCCTGTAGTGTGAATGGGCTCAAGGCTGCTGACTCTGGGCCAACGTAAATTTTTTCAAGAATGTTTGATTTTGTTGGGCTGAGTCCAGTTGGGCTCTTGCGTGTGTGCAGCGGTACAAGATTCACCAAGACTGAAATCTGAGAATGCTAACAGCCAATGGGAGTTTATCTCAAGGGGTGAGAAAAAAGAATGAACCAGAAGAAAAGCATGTTTAAAGGGGAATGCTGCCCATTTTCAATAGTAAAATATGTCTTTCTCTACTCTTCGGGGAATACTGTAATAATTGGCAGAAATTCAGATTGGTTCCAGAGCTGGAATTGCCAGGTCCAGCTGGGTCAGGTCACATGAGCAGCTTACTACCTCTGATGCTAATTTGGCACGCCACCTTGTCATTACAGTGCAATGTCAGTGGAAGTTTGGATCAAAGATATGAACCTGGCAATTTCTGAGCTTATTTGAGTGTCTCCATCCAAATGAGCCAAATAATTCTGAAGTGCTATTTGTTTGCAAAAGAAAAAACAATTGTGTCTTACGTAGATCCACCAATATTCTCTGTTTTTGCAAGTATTTCCCTGCTATGCTGTATGTGCAGCGACGGACAGCCATGTGATTCTCGCAGTCACCAAGGCAATGTTTGTATTTTTATTTTTGTTTTGTTTTTTTACTCCACATATTTGCATCTTTCGATGTCTGAAGTAGGAAATCTGTAAAACTGAACTCCCTCTTCATTTGACTTTTGATAGTCTGAGCACTTTGGTACAGAGCACAAACTTCCGTATTGGTTTGTTGTTGTCGTTGTGGTTGATGTAGCACATGCACACCTAATTCCATCCCCAGCCATACCACATAGCAGTGAAATACTTGCAACATTTCATTTACAAAGCAGTCACCACTTCAGATTTATTTGGCTCATTCAGATGGAGACACTCAGAGAAGCTCAGTTTGCTCTCAGATCGGCAGGTTCACATCTTAGATCCAAACTTCCACTGACATTGCACTGTAATGAAAAGGTGGCATGCCAAATTAGCATCCTAGGTAAGTAAGCTGCTCATGTGACCTGACCCAGCGGGGCCTGGCAATTCCAGCTCTGGAACCGATTTGAACTTTCTGCCTATGATCACACTACTCCCTTAAGTATAGAGAAAGACATATTTTACTGTTGATAATGGGTGGCATTCCCCTTTTATCAACAACAACTTGGAGGAATAAATATCATATAAAATGTGAAAAATGTAAAATGTGAAAGAAATCTCATACAGTATTGTCCTTCAATATTATCCTTGCAAAAATGTCACTTCAAAATACATTTGTAATGTAAATGTAAACGTCTGTACCATAAAACAAGAAATGATAGAACACCTATTTTGTAACTGTATTTACAGTGAATTGTTCTGGACAAATTGGGAAAAAGGTTCTTATTGATAAAATCAGGTAGTGTGTGATCCCTCGTCTTAATGTGTGACAGCCCATCTTTGTCCCGTCGCTAGTTTGAACAGCTTCCCAATGAGATGGCAAGCAGACCAGTCGTTGAGTGTTTTTGTGATGATAATCAGTCAATAAGCTGATGAGCAGACTTTAAGTATACTGCCAGTTTTATTTTTTTAATTCAACACCACTCGTTTATGTTGCCTGGAAACAATTCATGCTACTTATTGCAGAGCAAAATTAATGCTCAAATTCAACACTTAATTAACATCAGTCTGCAGAGGGCATTTATTGTAAAAACTACCCACCATCCCCGAGAACATTGATTGCTACATGCTCCTGTGAGACCCACCAGTCTTCCAGGCATCTCTAATCATTGTTCGACACCTTGAAAGACAGACGCCCCTGTTGAAAGTTAAAGACTGGCCTGTGTCAGGTGCTAAAAAAAAACATGTGACCTCATCCGTTCCTCACTCAGCTCCCCCTGGAGGTAGCGGCTCTAATTCCACCGTTCTTACTCCCATTTCCCCTCAGTCTGCTAATGATGATGAGACCCACTCTCTCCTCTCCCTTTCCCACTTGTCCCTTAAGGCTGAGCGATGGTATTTGGGATCGGACACTGTTTAGTTATTGGCCAACAAAGGAGAATGTCTTTTAATAATACACCCACTACAGATTAGGTGGTAATTGCAGCCTTAATCAATAAGCTAGCTGAGCGGAAAATTAAAGGTACGTGAAGCCCACCCCCCCCAACACACACACAACACGTTTTTGGTGTTAGGCCCATTGTTCATATGTGGCCTAGTGAGAATGCTGGAGGGCAAAAGCAGAGGGCTGGGAGCGAGGAGGGATCTGACAGTGATAAATAGGCCTTTTAATAACAGCTGTGCCACTTGGGTAGCCATTCTGATCCATTCCCGTCCAAGCTGGTCCCATCGTCCTCCCTCCCTCCCTCCCCCACAATGAGAGAGCAAATTTACATTTTTGTGTGATCTAGTGTGACTTAGTAGTTCATACTGGATTACAAATGACAAGACACAATGAGCACATATGTACTTATAAACTAGATTGCACAAACACATGTAGCCTACACCTTTGCAAGTGTCCATCTGGGGTAAGGTCTCTGTTAATTTTTGTTGGTTTCTAGCCTACAAAGAGGAGGGGACATAAACACACACACACACAACACACAATTTAACAGATGGTTTGGTTAACTGAAACATCAATTGTTATGTTGCCTTGGCAAGTGTCTGAAAGGCTCCAAAGTGTGTGTGCACGTGTTAGTCCTATAGGGTATGAGTGTTTGGTGAGCTGTTGACCTGGAGGAGAAAAGGGTTAATGCTACACTCCTCTAGAACAAGCCCACAGGGCATTGGTCCTCACCGGCAACAGATTGCAACACAGCATGCTCTCATTTTTGGGAACGCTCTGTATTAATTCTGACGTCATTTAAATATACTGCTGATTTTTGTGTGTAATAGACCCATTAAAATGTGTGGATGATGTGCATAGTTGATTTGCAAATTTATCAATACATTAGATTGTGTTTTTTGTCATGCATACTTCAAGTCATGCTATATTTGTACACTGGCTTAGATCTGAAATTGTATGTTTGTGTCATAATTTTTGTTTTTGTTATAATCACCAGGAACATCCATTGCTCTTAACTATTTGCTCATCTTTCTTTTTCCCTGCAGTACTGCAACACAGTGAATGAACAACGGATGAATGGACTCCTGCCAGACCCTCTCCAGATATTTCCACGAGGTATGGAGTGACTGCATGTACATTGGCATTTGTGTGTGTGTTTGTGTTTGACAATGTATAATTCTTAATTGTCAAACACATTATACTGTTAAAGCCATAGAAAAGTTAATGTTAAATGCCTGTTATTTTCATATCATCATAACACATCTTGTTAACCAACCATCAAGATTTAACAAAATGTGTCCTTTACTAAAGTTAAACAGTTTCACCATCGCTCATATTTGTCTGTGGGTTGCAGAGAATATGGACCTTAAACTCTTTAATAAGCAAATCAGTAGTGAACTTGCAAGAACTAACCTAAAGCCGGGGAACAAATAATAATTTCTGCAATTACCCAGATGATCCAACTGCCACACAATTGCCACACATGGTTATCTCTAATTAGTCAAAATTACCATTATTTAAAAGAAAATGTACATTTTCACATGAAAATATTTACACTGTCCCAGTCAAAATCTATTTTTAAGGAATTGGACTGAATCAGCTATGTCACATTCAATGACAACAGGAGAACTGGAGTTTAGGGTTGCTAGGAGTAACAATGCAGCTTCTTGAAAAAGAAATGGCTCAATCAATTGAGTATTGACACTGACGACTATTTAGTGCAATCTTTTTAGTTCCAAGGGCACAGAAACTACAAACCTGTGTTGGCTGAACCTTGCCCAGATGGGAGAGAGTCTCTCAGTCTCTGACATGTTTCCTCCTGTAGCTCGTCATGAGCTACAGTATGAGTGCATTCTCACTTCATACCTTTTCCTTGAAGTATCTACATATGTTTTTGTCTACACTTAAAGTTACACATGAAAATAGCTGCCAAGAGCAAAGCAACGACACATTTTTACTCACTCTCTCTCTCTCTCTTTCTCTTTCTCTCTCTCTTTCCCTCTCTCTCTCTACCACCACTACCGCGGTCTCAAGAGGCCAACATCTCAATCACTCTCTCCTCTGCAACTAATTTCAGAGTCACCCTCATTTCATTTCATTTCTTTTTTTTTCCTTAAAGAACTGATTCCTTTTCAGCACATTTGTAAATGGCCCAGTGATGTGTTCTACAATCTAGTCAATTACTGTTTCAGCCGGCAAGACTCCAGGGATCCGGAACATACATGGCCTGAAGGTACCTATCTCAATAATTGTTTCAGCTGCCTTACACAGAGAGCGAGGGGGGGGAGAAAAAAGTTGAGGCAAATGGATTGGTAACGCTGTGTTCCACTTATTGAAATGTCAGTTGAAGTCAAGGCTCTCCTTTTCTTTAGCTCATTCTCTCGCTCCCCTCGTCTATATTTATGTATGTAGATGGCTGGCTGTGGTTGTCGTGGAGCTTCTGTCTCTCCCTCCCTTTCTCTCTCTCTGTGTTCATTTGGTTATGCTGGGATAGTCATTTAAGAGCAAGGGTGTTATACTCAAACCCTGACCCCCCCAGAGTATTATGATCCTCTCATTCCATACATCTGATAGAAAGAGCATCAGGGTTGGTTAGACCAAACTAAGTCAAGCAGGAAGAAGGCGTCATTGCTCAACCATGAAATTGTCATTACAAGCCCCCCCCCCATACAGAAATGGCTGTTCCCAGACCTTCCCACTTTATGTCGGGCATATGTTGCTGTTGAATCCCGTTGCTAATTACCATGGGTTAACTGGCTTGACACCTCTCCAGATGATCCATATTACATTCATCTCCATTTCAATAATAAAATCTCCCCCCAAATACTGCTTTATTTAATGTATCCTCTGAGGAGCTTTGGTAACAACTGCTGAACTGCGTCAATTTTTTTTTAAGGTCAAGGGTCTGTTTTGAGAAGATGATGTTTTCCAAAAACCTTTGGTCCTTTAGTAATCTTTCCCCTCTTTTCTCCTGTTTTAATATAAAAGTAATTGGCTGAGGGGAGTCTTGCGCTCCATTTAAATTAGGTCTTCGTGGGCACTAATTAAAGAGAGGATCTCTGTGCCTTAGTGGACCCAACACACCGGCCTTTTGACCTCAATTAAATGAGTTATTTTTAGTATCTCCCTTACAGTGTCTTATCGCTTCTCTTTGTTCAATATCTGGGTTGAGTATAGAGGTCTTTGGAGTAAACATAGATGCAGTTGAATGGAAGCAAAGGACACTGTCCCTCGTGAGGCGTGCTTTTGATATGTGTTTGTTTTTTTATTGATGTGCCTTAAGTTCATCTTCCTCCAGCTTTTCCTCCTATTCCCTTTTATCAGTCTTTCTCCCTCTAGTGTTAGCCCATATTACCTTCATGAAACCTCATTTTTGGTCCTCTTCTCCTCCCCTCACCCCGCTTCCCTCTCCTGTCTGTCAGCCTTTCCCCTCCTCTACCTCTACACCTCCTCTCTCATTCTTCTTTCTCTCCCTCCCTTCTCTCTCTCACGAAAGCCAATTAACCTCCAGCCTGAACTGAGAGGCTGTGTTTTGTTCTTGTTCATTAGGGGGTCTGGCCATATGTCTGTCTGTCTGTCTGTCTTTTGGCCTTGACCACTAAATAAGTGTGTGTGTGTGTGCGTGCGTGTGTGCGTGGGCATTTGTGTGTGTGCGCACACCCTCAGGTGAATACAAGACCTAACCCAGCCAATGACTGCGCCCACGCTGTCCCAGACCCCATAGCCAACAACAGGTGAGCTTGCTGGGGCATGAGGAGGACGTTATGCAGCCTGGAATAAAGTTCATTTGTTTGGGGGATAGATGGATAGAAAGATGCAATGTTTCACTTATAAGTCAATGTAACTGCTGTTTTCCCTGCTCCAGCTTAAAGAAGTCATCTGCTGAGCTGAAGAGGATCTTGACAAACGGACAGGTGAGGGATTCACTTTGAGAGCCTGTCTTTTGGTTTATGTGGAAATGCACCACTGTCTTCTCACTGCCCCTCCTGTCACACCCAGTTTCCTTTGACCAGAGCAAGGCATATTCTTACTAGTGAGTGGCTCCTCCATTGATTTCCTCTGCTGCCAACTGTGGGCATGTTATCCAGTGTGTATAGTCAGTCATTGTCTCTTTGCACTGTGGTGTGGATCACAGGGCCGCACTGGGAGCAGGAGGTCTGTGGGTTCTTAAGTCCTAGTCATCCACACTCATAGACACAGGCACACACACAGACACACACACACACACACACACACACACTGTGGCTAGCGTGTCAGGGAGACAATTAAACCAGCAGCCTCTCAGGTTTCTCCTGTAACACAGTGAACTAATAGAGCTGTTGTCTCCCTCCTCCTCCATTCCTTCATCTGTCTCTTCTCATTCGCTTTACCCCCCCTCCTCCCACCATGTTATCAAATCAATTGAGGTGAATTGGAGGGAAAGGTGTGTGTGTGTGTGTGTGTGTGTGCTTGCATGTGTGCTGGGGGGGTATTTATCCCCTAGTGTTGCCTGTCTCTCTCTGTCTGTACAAAATGAATTTTGGCAGCCACACATTGATATCATATCAGCCACATTACAAACAAGCATCTGCCCACACAAACTGGCTCATTGACAAGGCACTGTTAGCCAGCGGCCTCACCACACACACACACACATACACACACAGATCCACACAGGTTGTGAGATGCAAATGTTTGTTTGATCACTTTCTGTCCCGTCTAAATGGAAAGGGTGAATGGTGTGAAGAGCAAGGCGGGCGATTAAGGGACAAAGCATAGGAGAGCCAGCAATACATCTTTTTATAAGAGCAAGGATTCATAAAAATGGCTTTAACTTAAGCTGCAGGGCAGGGGTGGGCAACCTTTTATGGCATAAGATCTCATTTCTCCTTGACTACCTTGGGGTGATCTACCAGCCCCAGCCAAGCAGATTACATTACTATTTACAACCATAACAGGCAGGGTGGCATAGTAGTTAGACCAGTCATTGTCAACATTTATAGTTGAAATGTAACTTTCTGATACCTGAAACAAATATTTTTCAACCCATAGTACTGAGTATGTAAGTCTATTTTGAAGTGGGTATTGACAGAGGAATATCTCACTTGCGTATTAGTGGTACTTATTGCTGTGTCATAGTAATCCACACTCTTAAATTCAATTTGACAATCTCAGCCTCCAAAATTTTGTGAAAAAAATTACCTGTTCAGTTTAGTTTAGTTATAAACCAACCTCATAATGGACAGTCTGCCAAAACAGGGGAAGACTGTGGAGCAAAATAAGGCAGGGGTTTTGTCTGACTTAATGTCAGTTGAGCTTGTAACCATGCAGAGATACGTGTGGTTGCATGGCTCTAGTAGTAGCGACTGTAGAAAATGTTTTCCTCAATTCTCATCTTTTTTTTTTTCTAATTATCCCCACAATCCCCACTGACATGCACATTGCAATGGACTGATACGTCACAAACTCTGCATTACCCACTCAAGCTTTAGTAATTTTGCTGATCCAATACTCTTCACTCCATTGTTAGACTTTAAATGGGAGCTGTATTCTCCAATTCTCATTCTGTTGACTGGTATTGGAGGTCTTTTCAGATGTGGTCTAACTAAATCACAACCAGATTATTATATGAGTGCTCATTTTAAAGGAATTTCATTGACCAACAAGTAAATTTGGACATGTGTGTAGTAAACCCCTGTGGAGAAACAGACAGAGAGAGGGGAGGAAACTTTTCCCCAGCCCCCCCCCCCCCCCATGTCAGCTGGGGCCGCGTTATATTACCCCCTTCTGACACCTTTTATCAAAGTGGAATGGAACGACGACAGCAAACAAATCGTCATTAAACTCTACATCACTCACCTCCCCCCTCACCCAAGCACAATGTCCTTTTATAAATTGGACAGCAAATGTTGTATTGATCTCCTCTCCTCCTCCTCTCTCTCTCTTTCTCTCTCTCTCTCTCTCTCTCTCTCCGTTTTCTCTCCTTCTGTTGTTGAACTTGGAATGACCTGAACGCCTGTCTTGTTTATAGCCTCCAGTAACATTTAGTTCTGTCTCTCTCCCGCTCTCTCTCTCTCTCTCTCTCTCTCTCTCTCTCTCTCTCTCTCTCTCTCTCTCTCTCTCTCTCTCTCTCTCTCTCTCTCTCTGCTCTCTCTCTCTCTCTTTTGCTCTCTCTCTCTCTCTTGCTCTCTCTCTCTCTCTCTCTCTCTCATGGTCACACCTGGCGTAGTTACACATAACCTTCATTGGCTCCATGTCTTCTCATGTTTTGGCATCTCTACCAACTCAATAGCATTGTTATATACCTGTTTGTGTTTGTTGCTCTTTAGATAAATGCTCAAGATATCCACTACCAAGAACAACTCGGCCATGGAAACGGAGGCACAGTGTACAAGTAAGTGCTTGCTGGCTCTTACATTCAGGCACCAACATTACAAGGCCACAGCACAATAGCGGTTAGTGACACTGAAAAAGATGCTTGCTGATGCATGGTGGGAATGATGAATTTAGCGATGTTGCAGCAGTTGCACAGTGTCGAGGAACAATGTCTCTATGTGTTGCCAGTTTTGAACTGATGAGGATGTGATATAATGCTTGACTTTTCATCTGTTTTATGCTCACGTTTTATGACAAAAGTTACACTCGTGCCTCTACAGTGGGTGTCTGGTGAGGGTTCTCCATTTTTCTAACCCCCCCCCCTCCTCCTCCGTCTGTCCATAAATCTCTCACTGTTTGTTGTGACATCCATCAGGCCAGTTTGTGTCTACGCCTTTATTTATTTATTCTGATCTGAAGGTTGCCAACATATATGATATTGATTTGGGGCTGTAAGGTATGAGAGCAATTGGCTTAATCGGTCTACAGTACAGCACATTACCTGCCACAATAGATAGAAGAGTTCCCTCATCTCTGGCTAGACTGATGTATTACTGCCCTGCTAACATTATGACAAGGTTGGCATTTGAGTTGCTGCTTTTATCCCCCTATTCCCCACCCAATGTTGTCCTCCCTCCCATCAATCCACTACTATTGAACTGTTTTATTGAGATTGAAGTATTGATCACTGCTCAGACTAACCTTGACTTGACAGAGTGGTCTGTCTCTCACATTCCCCGGCAACCCCAGTAAATTTCCTATCTAGCAAATCCACTTTTATTCTTTTGAAAGGACAGTCTCTTATAGTCTCCCTTTTTTCTCCTACTGCCTTTTAGTGTTTTATCACGATGAGATAGTTTCATTAACAGCCAATCTCTCATAGTAGTAGGAGAAAGAGATTGCCGATCAGATAGGCACTAGAAATGGTTACACTGCACTGGGGAAGGCCGATATTGCAAGCCTAACAACTTCGCAGTCAATTGAGCTCAGCAGAAAATCCATATGCTTTGGCGCAGAATTTTTTATGGTTGGGAGGAGAGGGTAAAAAAACTGCTGATTTGATTTTTTTATTTTTTTTTATTCTTGCCTGCCCAGTTGTTCATGTTATTTTTGGGATGTGAATTATTTTGTCTCATGTATATTTTTATTAGCATACAAGCACCCATCCATCAATTTTCTAGACGCCTATCCGGGACAGTACTGCCCTTACAGAGTGCCAGAAGCATCTCAACTGGCTTCTCAAAATCTAGAAAAGCAGTGGCTCGACACAGAGGTCCTCCCAGATCGCTAAGCTCCTCACTCATATCACAAAGAGTGAGGCCAGCCACCATGCACAGAAACCTAATTTTTCCAGATTTTTGTCTGCTTTTATCACAGTCTCATTCTTTTGATCAGTACCCAGAGCTTGTGGCCATAGGTGGGGGTCAGGACGAAGATCAACTGATAAATCGAGCGCTCTGCTTTGTGGCTCAGCTCTCTCTTCACCACCACAGTCCAGTACAACGTCATCATACTGCACCTGATGCCCAAAACATGGCAGTCAATCTCGCAATCCTTCTTACACTCACTCATGAATAAGACCCCAAGATCCCTGAACTCCCCTCGGGGCAGCTGCTTACCCCTCACCTAGATGGGTCAAGCCACCTTCCTCATCCCGACCATGTCATGATCAGCCACACACCACTCCAGTGCGCATTGGAGATCACAGTGTGATGAAGCCAGAAGGACGACAATATCTGCAAACTGCAGAACACCACCCTAATGTCACCGAACCGGACACTCCTGTGATGTTCTGTCCATGAATATTGCAAACAGAGGTTTTGAACAGGTTCCATTTCATCTTCATATCACCATATAACATCCACCAGGATACTTGCTCGGAGGTGAAAGCTGAAATCATTCTGGACAGAGTCCTCCACTAGGCATTCCCACCAACCTCTTACTACAATTTTGGGCTTACCAGGCCGGTCTGGCAACCTCCCGGCTATCTGATCCACCATTATTGGTGACAGCTCAGCCCTTCTTTTCATCGAAGTGTCCAGAACATATGGCCTCAGGTCTGATGAAACGACTGCAAAGTTGATCATCGACCTTTGGCCCAAGGCGTTCCTGTACTATGTACACTTAACCTCCTTATGTTCTAACATGGTCTTTGTTATTGACAATCCATGACTAGCACTGAAGTCCGGTTCAGATCATAGAGGCCATTCCTCCTAATCATACCCCTCCACGTATCCCTAACCCCGCTCAGTGCCTCTCACCCTGGACAAGTCCTGAGTAGGAGCAAGACTACCCCTGTTAAGGAGTTTGGTTCCAGAGCCAACCCTATGCATGGAGGTCAGCCCAACTGTATCTAGTTGGTACCTCTCAACCTTTCACACCTACAGAGGTTTTGATCCACATTCCAAGAGCCAGTTAGCCTAGGTCTGGTCCACCCCTGCCCTTGGTCGGGCAGACAGTCCGACGCGAGTACCACTCCCAGGCCTGGCTGCAGTGTGTGTGTCCCAGTGTCTCTATTCTGGGTGAGGCTCTCCTAGGTCTTGTTGAACCATTCATTGGTGACTTCTTGTATCGCTATTTGTCTTGCCCCTCGCCTGAGACCAGTTTGCCTTGGGTGTCCCTACCAGGAGCACAAGGTTCCCAACACCACAATAAGGTTGCGATTCAAGGAAGCAAACAATCACTTGCAATTTTTCATGTGCTTAATTTAAATTTTTAATTTTCAGTCAGTTTTATTAAGCTTTATAGATGTAGGCTACGCCTTAATATGCCGCATGAAAGCTCTCCATTCTCTCTCCATCATGACTATAAGGTTGATAAAGCGACCTTGATGAACAGCTGTAGCCATGAACAAAGAATAAAAGTATTCTTTAATCTATTAGAAGTTATTCATATATTAATTGGACAAGGCACAGCATAAGCAACACAATTCTAGCTCTTTTTTTGCCTTAATTTAACCAGACAGTCCTTCCTCTTTACAAGGTGAGGTGGCAAGAGGAAATTCACTTCCTGAGGAGAAGTGGAGGGGTCAAAAAAATAACTACATCAACAGAAGTATACAGCCACTTGTTTACAAGAGCCTCATCATGGTGGAATTTCCCTAAAATGTCTGGACAGGAAGCTGAGGTTATCCAATCAGGCGCATAAAAGGATGTAGATGTGAAGAGTCCAGGTGGAACAGATCACCTCAGTCCACTGGCCCTTTCCTTCCATGCTGACCCCAGCCTTTGGGTTTTGTTTCCACACTGAGACAAAATAAAAGGGCATTAGATGAAGATGTGCTTAGGGTTTAGAGTCTTAGCCTAATTGTCTCCAACGTATTTAGTAATTAGTAATCTGACTACTCAGAATGTTTAGATCAGTGATTATCAACTGGTTTTGCATTAGGACCCAACTTCTATCTTGCCTGAGAAGTGGGAACCCTTTGAATACCAATATATCAAAAGAGGTGTTATTTATGGTAAAAAAAAAACTATAAAATAATGAATTGAGAGAACATGTACGCTGCAATAACACAAGAATGTTCTGGTTCTTTATAAACAAAATTGAAATTAATATCATACACTAAGCATACACTCCACAGCACTTTGAGTAGACTAATGTAATGTAGTGAAACTAATGTAAAACCTTAAAGGAACACTTCACCATTTTTTAACCTTATCTCCATATATTGGTCCTCCCTAATACTCACTCTGTTTCTTGGAGACGGGCTGTGGGAAGTCCCAAAATTCACTTGCTGATTCCAACTCGTAGAAACTACAACCACAGCGGGCAGTCCAACTGCGACCAGGAAGAGAGCAGTTGTCTTTTCTACGAGTTGGAAATCCCAAATCATCGGCAGGTGAATTTTGGGACTTCCCACAGCCCGTCTCCGAGACACAGAGCGAGTAGACAGACATGGTGCCGTCTCACAGCATGTATTAGTGAGGACCAATATATGGAGATAAGGTTAAAAAATGGCGACCTGTTCCTTTAAGGTTGTGGAGGTTTCCTTGAAGAGATTCCTAGAGGTCACACTAAAGCCAGAAAGTTTAGGCAAGAGTAGGTAAAAATAGATGAAGGAATGGGGTCATAGTCGCTTCCAACAGCTCCAGTGACCTGTGTGTTCATCTTACCGAAATGTAAGTAAGCTCAAAGGAAAGATAAGATGTTAAAGGAAAGACGTTTTTTTCCCCAACAAACCTAAAAACATGCCTGTTTGATGTTTGTAATGGTCCTGAAATTGTATAAAAAGCCAGTTGTTGTCATTGACTACTGTTTTTTTACTGTCACATGTTCAAAATACTGGCATAGATTGTGCATGCCTATAGACTATTAGATGGATTATTGATGTACTTTAACTTATTTAAACCTATAGTTGTAATACATTGTGTTAAATTAAAGAAGAGCTGCTCTGTACAGAGCATGAACATTTTATTCACAGATAATTTCATTGTAGTCATGTGAGACCTCACTTTTTGTAGTTCTTGGCTGCAGGGTGTATAGGTTATAGGCCATAAGTGTATAGGTATATGTATGAATAGATGGGGACATGATGATGCCTTCTCTAATATGTCCTACATCACCTCTAGATGAAACAGTTTTTGGTTAATGTAAAACACAAGCACTTTGACCATCAAACATGCACAAAGGGTTTTTAGCCCTTTCCCTACCACCCAGCCAGGCACCTTGGGTATTACTTTAAATTGCTTCTTTTATATATATATATAAAAAAGTAATTCAGTCAGCTCCTCTGTTGGGCTTTGCGTCCTGTTCCAGTGTTATTATATGTCACAGTATGAAGAGTTGATAACCCAATGACATACATATGCACACACATGCATAGCTACACATAGTGGAACATGCACACACGTGTGCCCACACAAGCACAAACACTTACCATTATCAGTCATGCACAAACACTACACATGCAAGGACACAATGATTTGGTATCCCCTCTGATCTAAAACCTCCATTGAAATCCTTCACTGTTGTCTAATGTGTAGTGAATACAGCCCCCCTCTTTAGAAACCAATTCTCTGTCCTCTTCAGCCTCTACCCTTTGGTCCAGCTTATATGAGGCTTATCACGTGTGAAAAGCACCACCAAAGGCTCCCCACCTTTTAACCTCTTGGCCCGTTTATGACCCAGAGCCATTTAGACTCAATTGGATGTTACCAACACCTCAGCTTTCCATAGCCACACGGTGACCTAGCCATCCATCAATGTCGGCCTTTGTTTTTTATTACACACTCTCTCTGAGGTCCATCTTGTCCACCAATCTAACAGACTCTATGGCTTATAAATACGATAACAAGGACACAGAGGCTATTTCGTGCCTCATGGATCCAGCAGCGCAATTAGAACAAGCACATTTACATGGCTGTGACTATGGTGACATCCACTTAAACACCCATGGCTTTTCCTTCAGTCTTCCAGCCCATTTTCTCCATTGATTTTTTTTTTCACCCCATTGATTATATTGTAAGTTGAAGGGCCGAAACCCTTTGGCTGTTTAATTGGTTAATGAGTTTTGCTTGTATGTATACTCAAAATGTGTGGGCCGTTAAGAGGGGGATCACTCACACTCTGTATGTTACTTCTGCATTGACTCTATTCTCACCAGTCCACTCTTCCATTCCATTTACCCACCCTCCCTGCTTCAAATGTCTTTTCACTTTTTATGATCTACAGTGGTATGAAATCCAAAACCATTGAAAGGCTTTATCTTATGTGCCTATTTCTATCTTGTGCTTATTTGTTTGTGAGTTAGCCTAATGTCATCACATTTGGGTTGTAAAGGGAGGTAATAATTCCATTAATTATTTGGAAACTTTTCTAAGTAGCTTTCCATTTTTCGAAGTTAGTCAAACTCTCCAATTACTCATATTAGGCCATGGTAGGTGTGTCAAACTCACTTACCTGATATCACCAGTTAGCGTAGTTGTTTAACCAGGAGATCTAATTTGTGAAATCGGTAGGATGATACACATGTCTGCAGATACAGCGGCCCTCAAGCACAGGCCAGATAAGGGGAATCGGGTTTCCTCAGCAGAGGCTGGTAACTAGACGGAATATCGGCCAACAGTATATTCAGATATCTTGTGATGTATTTGGGCACATCGCCATTTATGTAACCTGTGGTCACTAGGTGTTTCAGGTCTTTCAGCATAAGACACCCTCACCCTGGTAACCCAGCTGGGGTTGACCAGTCTCTGGCTTGTGTAGTGTGACCAGTCTCCTGGTATTTGTAGTCCACAGATTCATCCTCTTGATCCTCGCAACAGCTCTGTGGTGGTTTTGTTGACCCCCCTCTTGTTGTAGACAGGAGGCTGTAGGCCCTGCATAGAGGCTGGCCTGCAAACTTTTTATAGCTCACCTTGACAGATGCACATTGTACAAACCACCTCCGCTTGCGGCGCTTATCCACAATGTCCTCATACTTGGCCCTCCTCCTCATATTGGCCTCCTCCATGTGAACCTCCCAGGGAAGAGACAGTGGCTGATTTTCCTCTTAAAGCTTTGACAGACAATTGTGGGACCTCATAGGGGGTACAGGAGATTCCTGGGAGGATGGCATGCTGGTAAATCCAGACCTTGAACTTGCCTGGCAGCCCTGAGTTTTCCTCTGCTGCCAGCCTAGTTGCCTGGATGGATGCCATATCCTTTAGTGTGGAGTCACAGGTCTTGCCCTGGCTTCAGGTTTTTGAAGCACAGATGTACCTTATTGAGCTTCGTACGGCCCTGGATGATCCACCTGCAACCTGGCACTGATGTAGTTGCCACTGTCAGGTGAACTATAAATGCTCTGTTGAGGGGCTGCCGGATACCAGACCTGGTCGATGGGTCTTTGCGCTACAATTCTTTTGATTTGACTACCATGTTCATGCTGCAAAGAGGATAACCAAAATAGTGCATCTCACAATAATATCCTTTTGCTTTTCCTACTAATACATGATAAGATGTAATAGAGAGTAGCCTCTCCAAGTCTTTGAGATGTTATTTGGGCCTCTCATCCTCAGTGCTCGTAATGCACTGGGAACTTGGCAAGCCTTCTTTGTGTGTGTGCATATGTCTGTCTGTGTATATATGTGTTTATGTTTGTGTCCGTCTGTGTCAGTGAGGAGGCCCATTACAGCCATTTCAGGTGAGAGTGTCAGGGAGAGAGAAAGGCAGCCCGTCATCCACGTGGCACTGTAAACCTACTCCTGCAGTCCTGATCCAGGAGGCCAGGCTCTCTAACCCACGGCCCCAACTTCAGAGACATGGAGAGAGGCCCTATGAATACTGCATGATGGAGCTTTTATTACAGCGTGAGCTGGAGTGTAAATAAGATCCAGGCAATGGGGCACGTTTACTGGGGTCAGATCAGGGGGAAGTGGCGGGGGGTGGCTATGTAACCTTGTCCCCCTCTCTCCTGCTGTCACAAGCCTGTCACTGTAACTCATACAGGGAGGCTCGGCCCTGAGGTGGTCAAGGACAGTCTGGGAATAAAGCAGCAGTCACTCCATATCTCTAGCCTTAAGATATGCCCCCCCAACCTAATTATTTTCAACTTTTGGATATTGTAGTTTTATCTTTTTTGTATTACAGTTTTTACAATTTAGACGCTTTTTTCTTTTACAGTCAAAATGGCTGGAATCTTCCTGGATGTCTATAGTTTGTCTATAGAAATAGGCATACTGTGGACACATTTATCATTTAATATTTATCGATTCATCGATTATCTTATCAAAGGCATATTTAAGAAACCAACCTGCAAATAGATAAATTATTTTTGAAAACCACTTTGGATCTGAACCAAATGAAATTAAATGATAAAGGCAGGACATGTAAGTATTTGGGAGGCTTGTCTTGCTCAATCCAAACCTCAGGATCTCAGACATCAGAAAGCTGAGAATATGCATGCAATATGCACCCAATAATTGCGCGCGCACACACACACACACACACACACACACAATACACATGCACACAATGTCCCATACATACATACGCTGCTCTCCTTGTGTGTTTCAGTGGTGTTTAATTGGTGGAGCCACCCACATATTCAACAGGGTGGATATTTCTTACTGGATTAGTTTGGATTTCTCATTGAGAGCTAGAAGTTGTTCAGCATGGCAAAGACTTGTTTTAATCTCTTTTCAAGCTGCCTTACACACAGAACCTGCCCAATCAGTATTTAACATGTCTACCCCTGCGCTCTTGTCTCAATTAACATCTTCATCTTATCTTAATTAAGAGGCGGCAGTCATGCTTAACTGATATAGATTGTAGCTTAAAGGAAGACAGAGACATCAAAACGGAAACAAGGCCATCAGCATTATGTGCACAGAGCCCTTTTACAGAAAAGACAGCACATGTTATCAACAACATTTGGGGTGCAAAGAAATATCATCGCCTACTGTACATAAGTCAGAAGAAGGGTTACGGTTTGTTACATTAACAGCACAGCAGAAGAATGAATATAGCTCAACATGTATGGCTACTATGAATCCTCCGGGCAGTTGGTAGTACCACTGTCCTACTAAAGTGAAATATCTCTTAAAAATTCCCCAAGCAATCTATAGTTTCTACTGACCTCAAGAGACTGTTCATAAATTCCATTGTCAGAGAAGATGTCTAACCTACAGCTCATGTCCAGCGTGACATAGCCGCGATCAGGAACCAGTGTTTGTTCTAACTGTAGGTAGTTACCAGACATGGCGCTAATAGGTGTCATTAATTAAAGGCCTGGGCCAGTTTAGAGGTGTCTGGACGAAGAGCAACACGATACCCCAATCTAAAACACATTAATCACACCTTGCACCATACACATTCGCTCTGGAAGACCCACTGACAGGTGAGATGCCAGGTATCGCATTTACCAGGCCCGCTCGTGAGCAAACCAGCCTGTGTGACGTACACTGCCCCCGCCTCATCCCCATCACCTGACAGCTGTTGGACATTATTTGTCCTTGAGGATTGTATGTTGAGAGGTCCCGGGGTATTGTCACTGGTGCCGTAAACTAACCTTCACGGGCTGTAACTAAAGCCGACGTTTGGCATTAAGGAGTTTGATAATTAAATCATTATGGGGCCGGTCTGTGGCTGCTGCTTTACCTGCAACCCAAAACCCTGTCTGGAAGAACTAGTGATAGGGCTGACTGGACTGGTTTTGGGTGGTGACCTCTGACCTTTAGGAGAAATAACAGAAGCATTTTGTCATGCTAATTGGGAATTCACTGTTTCAGAAAGTCACCAACCTGTGGAATTTCTGTCATTACCCATCAGTTGAAAATTTTTTAACATTTATTTTGTTTGGTATTCCCATTCACATTTCCATTTTATTTTAATCATAGAAAAGTACATAATGAACAGACCTCTTCATTCAAAAGCAAGTTATCAGCTCTCAAAAAAAGCACAAGCACTCTACTGTAGTTTGTGTATGGTTTTGTTTCATATTCTCTCCTTTTTTCTCCTTCTAGAGCATACCATCTTCTTGGCAAGAGGGTTTTAGCGGTCAAGGTGAGAAGAACTGCTGTGTAGTGTCAGCTTTAACCTCAGTTTTTAACTACTATCCCTCTTGCATCTTTTCGCACCACAAAACTAAATTCTCTATTTGAAGTTCATGCAACCTTACCATTTTTCCCACATGCCTAATGGTAACATTCATATGACTACATAATTGGCAAGATCAGTTTTACAACTTTTGGCAACCACTATGGTATTCAGTTTTTAGTTTGAGAAAATATTTTAAATGCCACCATAAAAATTCAATATCAGCAGAGAAATTGATGATTGGTAATTTTGCTTTCCACTCAGAAACAGATCTTGCCACCTCAGCTGTTGTCTCAGAATCTCCCATAAATACTCCAATTGGATAATTTCTGACCATTTAATTTCTTGATAAAGCTCTGGCATGGCATGCTCTTCTTTGCTCTCATCAGCAAAGAAGTGCGTATGCATCATTACAAAGGCTTTACTGACGCCTGCTTCATGCTTTCTATGTGGCTAGATGCGCACAAGCTCCGTATGAATGTAGACATGTGTCCGTATACAGTGGCATTCATGCATCTCACTTTTCTCATGACAACCCCGTGCTTGAAAACTGCAATACTTTAGTGGCACTCCAGGAAAATTCAGCTGTCATTATGTCATTATGTTAGTTTTGATCCACTTCACCCTGTTAGGGATGATTGGATTGTATGCCAGAAAATGCAGGTCACCCCAGTACAGAACCATCATCAGGGTTCACCTGACAGGACTTGTTGGTGTTGTCATGATTAAAGGCCATACCTTGTATACTTGTGTTTCGTTGTAGGTCATTCCTCTGGACATCACAGTGGAGCTGCAGAAGCAGATCATGTCGGAGTTGGAGATTCTCTACAAGGTTAGCATTGACTGATTTAACTTGTTCCTCCTTACTAAATGTCCCTTTTTCTCTGTGGAGTGTTATTATGTTATCTGCATTAATTAATTTAAAAGATAATTCCCGTTATTTTCAACCTAGGCCTTTGCCATCATGACGATTGACTGTGTTCAAAATTTCATCACTTACTTCACTGCAGAGCTTTACAAACTGGTTGCTGGATAATTCAAATGCGTAAAGAAGAGAATGTATTTCCAGATACATTTCAGATATATTTCATTCAACAAGGCAAAGTTTCAGTAGGTGCATTTAGCCTGGTCTAATGTAATGTAATATGATAAAAAAAAATGGATGTTGTATGATCTACAATTAACTCTTAGTTTCACACTTTCCCCACATTTTGATGCACATTTCCTAATAAAATTGTCTCTTTCCTTTCTTGCAGTGTGATTCCCCCTACATCATCACTTTCTACAGTGCCTTTTTTGTGGAGAACAGGATATCCATATGCACAGAATTTATGGATGGTGAGTCTCTGTGGCTTAAGCCAGTGGATCATACATTTAGTCATAGCTAGCCACAGCTTTATAGAAAGGACTTTGGGGAACTGTCCTCTGTCTCTCCACCATGTATCCATTTACACTTCTGCAGAGCAAGTGAATGTCTTATCGCTGTGAGCTGGTTAGCATGCCTGTGTGCTAAAAGCTACAAGGGCGTCATAAATCTTGACTTAAGTGCATTTGTGTGTGTGTGCATAGATTTGTGTGAGACGGGGTGCTGTCTGTGTTTGTAGGTGTATGTGTGTTTGTCCAAGTGTGTGTTAATGCAGTGATTCCCTTGTTTCACACATTGGTCAACTTGTCAGCAAGGTCTGTCTAACCTCTCAACACTCGTTACTTCATGGAACTTTTCCTGGATCAGTCATTCCAAGTTTAACATGATAATTACAAACAAAAGAAATTGCAACTTTATGTAAATTGCTATGCATTTTGCTACAATTTGTGACATGATACCAAATATCTAAAGTGAGTATGCTGCCATACAAAACCTTTCAGTAGACATTGCATAGGGCTGTATCTACAGTAAGCAAGCTTTAATATTGCAACACAATGTCTTTTAGTTATTAATTAGTATGTGCTTTAGTTTCTACTTGTATTTTCAGTCAGGAGAAGGAGCTCTGAAACGGTAACCTGCATGCTTCTAATGTCTTTGCCCAAACCACTGAATTTAAGAAAGTTAATAATAATCTAGATTGTTTCTCTGGACCTCTGCCAGCTAAAATGATCTGTTTGGGAATGAAGCTGCAATCTCAATAAAGCTCTATTAACTACCTAGCTAGATCATCAGCTGTCTTTGACTAACATTGGAACAAAAAAAGCAATACTCACTTAGACTTGAACTAAGTGTCATGTACTTAGAACTTCTTTATGGAAAGATTGATTTGAAGTTATTATTTCATACAAACTGACTCAGCTATTCACAGTAAGAGCTGAGCTAAATTGTTATAATCCTATGGTATGTTAATTTGCAATAAAACTGCAAGGAATGACAAATTCTCAGTCTGAGAATATCTACTTGTAGACAAGTGCTATGACTAGACTCATTGTGAGTTTTGAAAACAGCAGTAACTATCAGTTTTTAAGTGACTTGGATACTGCTGAAAATTGCAAGCCCATCTCTCGCAGTATTAGAGGGGAACTGTTAATTCTGGAGAACAAAAAAACCTTGTCGTTAGAGGAATTAAAGTTCTTAAAGGGACTGGAGAACTAGTATTCTAAACTGTCTGATATGGGTTTCTTTGTAATTAAATCTCTCCATTGTTTTTCCACAATTGACCTAAGACATACCGGTGTGGTCAAATACTGCTCATATAGTGCTCAAAAAAGAACAGACATGATTTGTAGAAAGTTATTTTTACCACATTGTGATGAAGTTTGATAGAACTAGTGAAGCTTCTCACCCTGACTGGCTGACCTGAATTTGGCTCTTGAAGCCCCTGGCGCTGTGGCAAAAGGCCCCCAGGAAATTAATTCTGAATCTGCAAAATGTCTTCTGCCAACTGACTACTTGAATGAAAGAACAATTTGTCTTATGCAGGTGGTTCTCTAGACGTGTACCGGAGAATTCCAGAGCACGTGCTGGGTAGGATTGCAGTGGCGGTAAGTTGCCATGAAACATACAAAATCACCTTTATAGTACTACCGATTCAGCATGGTCAAAATTCAAAATACTGAACATTGTACTGTATATAGTTGGTTTTAAACCATGTAATCTATCTGACTCTACTGCAGTACTACACTGTTTCTGATAACATCTATGCAATCTGGTGTAATTGTCTATATATGTCTGGCAGTCATAGTTTTCAGTTTGACCTATGATTTGTGTGATGGATACAGATAGATCTGAGAAGAAAACAACAGACCCATTTTATAAAAAAAACAAACAAAAGAAAACTACAGGCGTGAATCTTTCAATTAGCCTCTATTGGGAAAGTGATGCACAGAGCCAATGTGTTTTCCTTCCCTTCCCCTCTCTGCCTTCCTCCCCCTTCACAGTTAAAACCAGCATTTTGATAGAGATGGCCTTGATTTTGATAAATGCCTGCCTTTTTTTGACCCTCATTACCCTCCTCCTTCCTCCACCTCCCCTTTCTTTTGTCTCCCCTCCTTCAACTTTGTCCGTAATCAAACATTGACAGCTATTTAGTCAGCGTTAATTCTAATTCACAGCTTTCCCTTCCCTCCACTGTCACAGTTGTTAATTATCACAGAAGGAAAAGCACCCAAGAGGGTGTGAGTGATGCTGCACTCGCCAGTTGTTGCACTTCCACTGCCGCCTTTTGAGGCAGTATGACTTCAGAGGCTTGTGTGCTTTCTCCATTTATTGCAGAGGATGTGGTGGATCAGAGATGGGAAACAGGAGCCACAGGCTACAGTCAGCTTTTGCATCCCTTAAACAAAAAAATCACCACAGAGCAATATTACACATTCGGAAATACACATTCACAAAAATGTAATGCTTACCTAGGGCTGTTATGTGATTTTGTGCGTTTTACTTTGCCACAGTTCAATTTTATCACTCCCACCTAGTTGACAAATTGTCTTCCTGGGGTTTACTCTATTACACCTTAAAAGTCCTTTTAGACTGAGTTCATGCTGATTTGCCTTGGTGTCTGTTAATGGAGTGATGTTTTGGAGGGCTGTTAGCTAGCTACCAAAGCTAAATAGTTAGATATCAAAGCATGCTACTCGTACAAGATCACTTATTAAAGAACCTGTTTTTACAAATGTGCTACTGTAGGCAGGCTAGATAATTCCATAATTCTGTTACTAACCAGTCTCTGCTCGATCCTGGAAAAAACTAAAGTCGCAACTTGGCAGTACTTCCATTGTGTGGTAAATTGACCGAATAAAGAGGTTAAGCTGAATGTCGACCAGACTTTAAAAAAACAAACCAAAAAAAAAAAAAACATTCATTATGTAAAAACCACAACAACAAACAAAATTTCCCATCCCTATTCTAGATGTGAACGACAGGTTGAAAGAAGAATAACACTGAATTTCAGTATTTCAGTGGCATTGTGCTCCACCCTATCACGTTCAGTATGTGTTGGTCAACTATCACCTCCTTCTCCTGTTGTCACAGATGAGATAGGAGTTTGTCTAATACCCCAAAACAGTAATTTCACATGGATGTACAGTGACATCACTGTGACATTACTGTGACAGTGATGCAAAAGAAGTGAAAGGTGACTATAAGAGTAGCTTTGGTTATTTTTGGACATATCTGAACATTGGATATCAGTGGGATCAAAGCTGAAACAACTATTCTGTTAGTCTGCAAAGTCGATCTCACATTAACTGTCAACTGAGGCAATTCAGGGCTGAACATCGATATTACAGATTCGAGTTTTAGTTCTCTAAATTCTAGATTAAGGACAGAGCTGTTCATATTCACAAAATTTGATTGAACAGTCCTAAGTAATAGGGACATATTCCTATCCTTAAATGGAGTCGAGCTACCATTTAAATACACAAATTAATCAGTCCTATTTTGATGGTCAAATTCTGTCAGTTAGCATTTCAGAGGGAGTGCTTGCGAGGATTTTCTGACATTGAAACGAATGTATTTAATCTGTCTTGTGTACCTCTAGGTAGTCAAAGGCCTGACGTATCTGTGGAGCCTGAAGATACTTCACAGAGGTGAGCAAGGGAGAACGCAGGCTCTAAGTTATTAAAAAAGAGCAGAGTTGATAAAGACAAGCTGCAGAGTGCTGACATGGCGGTTCTCTCAAGCATTTTGTCTCCGCAGATGTCAAGCCCTCCAATATGCTGGTGAACACCCGAGGACAAGTCAAGCTCTGTGACTTTGGTGTCAGCACGCAGGTACACTGCTTTGTTTGTGTGCGTTTGCTTGTGTGTGTGTGTGTCAGAGAGAGAGAGAGAAACATTTTTTTTGTCTATAACAGAATTACTGCTCTGTCCTGTTTGGTCAGTGTGTGTGTGTGTGTGTGTGTGTCTGCGTGTTTGTGCAGATCTGTGTGCATATGGTCAACCTGTCAATCTCTGCATTCATTTTCAACTCACTACAACAGAGCTTTCCCAAGGGTCTCCCCCTCACATTAACTCCCCCCCTGCCTCCATTGTTCTCCAGCCTCCAAAAAAATTCACTTGTTATAATTATGACTCTCACACACACCGCCAAAGCCTCATTGATATGTATTCGATAGATGTGGGGAAAGCGTGGGTGACAGACAATAGCCTAGTCATTGTGTGTGTGTGTGTGTGTGTGCACGTCTATGCGTGTATGTGTTTTGGGTGGGGGGTGGTGGAGTGTGTTTGTAATGTCATCACCAGGGACAGACCTTCAACCTTCCCCAACATATCAACCCTGAGGACTCTCATTCTCCCTCTCCAACATGTAGACACACACACACACACACACATATGCACGCACACACACACACACACACGCACACACACACACACACATATCCCCCCTTTGGAAAAATTGTTATTCATTTTCAACCTCCACATTTTTGAAGATACAAGGTGAAATTTACCCCATGTATGTGTAACAATAGCAGCATTGTCTCGCCCTCTGTCATCACTTTCTCTCTGTTTATCTCTATCTTTCTCTGTTTATCACTGCTCTCTCTCTCTCTCTCTCTCTCTCTCTCTCTCTCTCTCTCTTCTCTCCCTCTCTCAGTCTCTGCAGGGCATCCTCTCAAAAAAAAAGCACAGCCATGAGGGAACAGACACTCATTATCCCAGTCCTGTCATTGATGGCATGTGCCATTGTATACACACACACACACACACATACACACACACACACACACACACACACACACACACACACACACACACACACACACACACACACACACACACACACACACACACACACACACACACATACACATACACAAATGTCCCCTCATCTCACTCCTGTTCCCTTGTGTAAGGGTTGAGAACAGCCCAAAATACTGCACTGACATGTCAATAGATTAGGGTGATGCAAGTTAGGGAAGGATAAAAGATAGGAGTTGGACTTAATATAGGACAATGAGGTTATGACTATTAAAGGTTATCTCTTACTTCTGGCTGTCAGTTGAACAGTCTACATTTATATCGACATGCCATATAACAAGTTGCTAATCCGCTATTACTGACTTTCGTTTGCAGCTGGTGAATTCTATCGCCAAAACGTATGTGGGAACTAACGCGTACATGGCGGTGAGTGACCCCGAATTTCAGTCTCATCCAGTTCAAGTATACAAGTCGTATTATTGAGGATATGATTAAGCTGAAGAATAGGAGCCTCCAACTTTGTTTTTGTTGTTTTTGATGTTGTTTGTTTCTGCTCCACAGCCAGAAAGGATATCAGGGGAGCAGTATGGTATCCATGCAGATGTCTGGAGCGTGGGAATCTCTTTCATGGAGGTACTGAACCTAAATATGTGCTGTACCTGTCATTTGTGTATAGAGAGATGTGTTGTGGAAAAGTGTTTTAAAGAGCACAGACTTTTAGTGGAATTTGTCCAAATTATAACTAGATATAAGATCTGTTTAAGTGTAAGGGGCATTTGTTAAACTCATGGCTTCCAATGCAGAAAATAAATTGAAATGAAATGATTATGTACATTCAAGGCATATGATAATAGATTATTTGGAGTTTTAATTTATGCTCCAATATTAAATAATTTGTGGAATATACTGGAGATGGAATTTACCCCTGGAGTCTTCAGACTGGCTATTGCTCATTGTCTGTAAGTGTGTCCATGTGGGTGTGCGTCAGTGTCTCTATTCACCTCTCCCCAGAGCCTTGATAGAGTGCACTGCTGACAACCTACATTTTCAAATAACATTTTAATTTCAGTATTACACTTGCCAGGTCTCTTGTCCCCCCATTGACACTATTGATTCTCCATCTGTTTCTGTCCACAGCTCCCCCTTCGCCCGTTTGATAAATGATTTAGGCTTCTGCCTCAGCTTTATACGTCAATACTGTTTAATATAATTACAATTATAACAATAATGGATGAGTCCACAGAAAAAGCGTCATGTCAAAATTATCGACATGATCTTTGTGTGATAAAGATTGAGCTTTCTCGCATTGGGACCCCAAGGCCCTTTTCTCTTTATTTCCCATCCATAGAGGTGTGCATTAAGCTAAATGAAATGGCTGTAAGTCCCGCTTAATTTGGATTAATCCTCAGCCTACTAGTTAGTCTATTTATGTTCAAGGCAAGACTGTGAGTGTTTTGACGTTTTAATAATGTAATGTTGTCAATAAGCTGGCCTTGACCAAGATGAAAAATGCACAACCCAAGTGAATTGCCAAATGTCAGGGGAGAGCTATCCACCAACCCCCCACCCAAAACCACACACACACACACACATCACATACAACTGTCCCACAATCCTTCCCTCCTTCTGTTTATCCCTCTGTTTTGTTCTCAGCAGGCGGTAATCGTGGGGGGGTTATTAACTAATAGCTGATGTTGTTTGATGAGGAAGTGTTTTCAGCAGGAGGGCACTAAGCTTACCTGAAAGACTCTGCAAGTCTCAAGTTCTGCACGTTTCAGTGTGTTCAGCAGCATTTGTCCATCTATGTCTATACACATGTACTCAGTGGCACTAAGATGCTGGCAATGGAAAGGCATGTATACACTGATACACATGCATGCATACAGACAGACATACATACATACATACATACATACTGTACATACATACAGTACACACTGTACATACTGTACATGCATACATACATGCATGCATACATACATACATACATACTGTACATACGTACATACGTACAGTACATACTGTACATACTGTACATGCATGTACACAAGCTCCACAGACACTGTTGTAGGCCCATTATAGACTCAGGCTCCTCTAATAATTTTGTGAGTAGTTTTTATGGCTCGCAATCAGAAAAAAGGGACAAGAACATATTACTGAGGAACGCCAATTTTTATACTGAATTTCTTTACTGAAATGACCATAGACATCTTAACCCTAATTATGGAAGGGTTTGGCACTGGTCAGTAACTATTCCTTTCTCTTTACACAGTTGGCGCTAGGCATGTTCCCCTATCCACAGGTGAGTCATTTTCTATGTTGCAGTGTACTGTATATATGGTTTATTTTGCATTGCATTATGTATATAGTGCTAAATAATAGTGGAGGTAGAAGTAGAGGTTTCAGAGTTTTGTAATAATGGCAGATTGTCATTTAAAGTTGAGAAGGTGAAGCCAGTTCCCCACTGCAGTAGATTGTTTTTACATTGTATTGTTTTAATTGATCAATATTATATGTTTGTTTTAACCAAATATTCAGCACTGAGTAACTGCTGTAGTGAATCACTATCAATGGTTGACATTTCTTAAGAGTTTCTTTTATTCTAAATGTGTGGCTACCATTGACCTCTGTTTGACTTGTTTTGAGGCATTTTGTCTCAAGTGTAAGTGCAAGATAAAAGGTTGTTTTTTTTCATTTCATAAAAAATGTGAATAAACGCTCAAACCATCTCAAATTATTAGATAACATATTAGATTAAGTATTATTTTACTAATTTGGCTGCCTTCTCTGCCCTGACATTGCTAGCAACATCTTGGCACTGATGAGTGAGACTGGCAGATAGTTTTGGAGTACTGCCAGATGACATTGAAAATCTGAGTGTGTACTGTCTGAAGGTTTCAGTTTGACACAAAGGCAGTGAATGAATGACCACTTTCAAACATTCAGGCTAAGTGGCCACTTTGGCACATAAGGAGATAATGATAAGTTTGAGCTTGGACCAATCTTAAAGATATAAAACCAGATGAAATCAGGTCCCTTCAATGCATCTTAATGAGTTTTTAAGTGTTGAATGGACTCTGCTTCATAATACTCACACAATACTCACACAGAGTGTGGAATATGTAGTTAAGTATGGGTGTCAAAGTTGAAATCATGGGAAAATATTCATCACCATCCTCTCTAAACTAAATCCCTAATAGGATTAACTCACTGAAAATGTGTCATGTTATTTTTATGGATTATTGTAGACTTCTCTAACTAATACTTGCTGATTTGGCACTAACAACACAACACATAAAGGGATATTGGAGACTATAATTTGTTTTCATCTAGATTAGTTTTTTGGTAAAGATACACAATTTTGAAATGTATGAAGCCTATTTACTATTTGGATTCATATTTGTTCCATCTGTTGCTGCTTATCCATTCCATGTTTACATCCAAGTTAAATCCTGCTCAAATGTAATTGCTGACCGTAGAAGTGACTTCCCAATCCCATCAACTCTTAATTAGGCCTTTAAAATGGGCTAATCTCACTAATCCCTAATTGAGCAATCTGAATCCGGTTACCTCAGTTTACCCTCCTGGCTGCCTGCCTTCATGGGATGTGATGGGACAGATTTTATCCCACCAAGAGTTTTGTTCTTGGCAACAAGCTACAGTGAGCTTGTAAGATATCATGCTTTGAAAATGTTCTTATATCATGGAAAAAGATGATGGATGTGTGGAAGTGTTTTAATTTGCTGTATTTACTGGAGCATGCCACTTTTACATGTCAACCATGGACGCTAGCTGCAGCCTTCCACATATAAAGCTAGATAAAAAAAACATAGTAAGGTGTTGACGCTGTGTTTTGCATATTACTCGTTTACACTTGTAATCATTTTCAGTGTAAGTTTAATGCAGCGTTAATCTGATGCAACAGCAAACACTTGTACAGCTCTCTCAATCAGATGAAACTTCATTGTAGTTGATTAAAGGAGCAGAGTGTGATGTAACCACGGCACTATCTGCCCAGGGATTGCTTAAGTGACTGCTTTCTTTCAGGATGACAATTACCCTTCCTGGGAAAGAGGGAGCCAGTTTACTGAACATTAGTCCAGGCTGTCGTCTGTGAGTCGTATGACACTTTAAATTCCAAGCAATACACACTATAATTTTGTCTTTGGACCACAGTTGTTTTGTACTGTCTTTTACTATAGTGCTGTGCAGTTGAAGATGGTATCCTGTTATCTGCGAAGTACAGAGAGAAACCCAAATGTGTATTCTCAGTAATTAATGAGTAACACTGAGTTGCCTTTCTTTAAGGGCTTCCACAATTAATCGCTGTCTCTGAGACAGATTACAATCATGACGAAGCCCTCTGGTAATTTCTGTTGTTGATCATTGTTCCTTAAGACATGAAAAAATGGAAATGCAAACCTGTCTGCAAGGGAGCAAGCACGGGTGTTTGTACAGCACTCAAATTAATTGTTCAGTGTTGTGTTGTGCTGTTCACACAATGGTCATTCTGTGTGTGTGTGTGTGTGTGTGTGTGTGTGTGTGTGTGACTACAGCCCAGGGCATGTCTCATTTTAGAGTGCAGTCCCTTCCCTCCAGCAGCATCTATTAACACATTCATTATCATGTTAATTGTCAGTGTATGATCGCTAATGATTGCTACACAGAATCAGCACTGGGCTCTTCCTCACCATCACTCTTGTATTTTTTACAATCTTGTGTGAGTGTGAATTCATGAGACAAATATTTCTTTCTTGTCCATCGTCCATCAATTTTTCTTCCCAGTCTATTTGAAAATGTAATATGTATATATATATATACATATATACATATACACACATATATATATATATATATATATATACATATACATACACACACACACACACACACACGAAAAGAAGAAAAATAAGTCTTCTAGTACTCTATACATATTTTTCTCATCTCTATCATTTCTCCAATATTATCCATAATGTCACTACTTCAAACCAGCCTATATGATGCGTATGTGTGTCATAGATAATTCAAAGTCACATTACCTTCTGCTTCTCTAACGGTTTCATTCAGTTTGAAAGCCGATCATGACTCTCGTTGAAAGGTATCCTTCTCAGTCCAAAGAGGAAGAAGCTACGTATTTGTGTATTTCTCTTTGTATTTAACTTTGACTGTTGGATGATGAGCTCAGCAGGGAGAGTGCGTGCACATTGTTAAGTTTTATTTACAGTGACCCCGCTATTTGGCCCCAAGTCCTTGTTTTGTAGTTAGTGCTGATCAGTGGTGTCAGCAAGAAGAACATTTTCTCAACTCAGAGAATCAGATTCACAAACGGGCTTAAATAAACAGAGATTTGAATTACGGAAGATAAATATTCTTAATTCTTAATATTTTCAGACAGTTGAGCCACATGCATTGTGCTGGAGAATTTGATCTTTTCTTACACCAGTTATTTGTTATCTTCATCCTTCTCCATCACTTTCCATTTTTCCATTTTCTCATTTTCAGTTTCTCCATCCTTTATCCTCAGTCCTCTCCAGTCTTCTTTATATTTAATCTGACACTGCATATATACACTCACCGAGCACTTTATTAGGAACACCTGTACACCTGCTTATTCATGCAATTATCCATTGAGCCAATCATGTGACAGCAGTGCAATGCATAAGATCATGCAGATACAGGTCAGCAGCTTTAGTTCATGTTCACATCAAACATCAGAATGGGGAAAAAATTTGATCTCAGTGACTTTGACCGTGGCATGGTTATTGCTGCCAGACGGGCTGGTTTGAGAATTTCTGAAACTCCTGATCTCCTGGGATTTTCACGCACAACAGTCTCTAGAGTTTACACAGAATGGTGCGAAAAACAAAAAACATCCAGTCAGCGGCAGTTCTGCGGACGGAAACGCCTTGTTGATGAGAGAGGACAGAGGAGAATGGCCAGACTGGTTGGAGCTGACAGAAAGGCAGCAGTAACTCAGATAACCTCTTTACAACTGTGGTGAGCAGAAAAGCATCTCAGAATACACAACATGTCCAACCTTGAGGCGGATGGCACTTTGGTAGCCGGTTGACACTGAGCTGAAAGCTGATACCTACCCAGTATTAGTAAGGTGTTCCTAATAAAGTGCTCGGTGAGTGTATATTATAGAGAGATAAAGTGAAGTAAAAAAGGTTTGGACTCCCCACTGCCACAGCTCTTTCCATCTCAGTGTTAATTTTCCCCTGCCTCCATATGGTGTCGCAGACAGTTCACCTGCAGGCTGTAGCAGAGCGGTGTGGCGATAGCGCTCGGATCCAGCTCGCCAGGCGCAGCCAGCCAAAGTCCTCGGGCCTAAGCTGTCATTTTTGCAGACGCCCGCACAGCTGTCTGCGCCAAACCCCCTGCTACACTTCACACAGAACATTTTAGTACGGGCTGAGGGAGAAGTTGCGTGGGGAATAAAGGAGGGCGAGATTGGGGAAAAAATTGGTGTCACCTGAGATTGTACACCAAAGACTAGTGTAAGATAAGGGATGTGTTAAAGAGGATTTTGGCTTTGAGGGCGTTGCACTTTGCAACGGGCGGCTGTAGCGCCGTTAGGGGTCTTTGTACTCACCCCTTCCATTCAGAGCAAGTGTGTGTGCTTGTCATTTGCTTTCATGCGGAGATGTTGTTTAGTCAATGGGTTGTCTTGCATTCATTTCTTTGTGTGCATGCACACAGCGCAGTCATCATCTCATGTTTGTCATTGATTAGAGATGGTCCCTTTAATTCCACTTCACCACATGTCGTGATTCATTTGCATTCTTTGTCAGGAGTTAATGGAGTTTTTGCACGGCTCGCTCTGAAAGTCTTTGAAGACACCAGACCTGATGTGATGTGTATACAGCCGCCAGCACTATTGCTTCTGATTGATTTGTTGCCTTTTTTGTTTGCTCTCTGGTTGTTTTTGTTTCTCTTCATTTTGTCATATTTTCTCAAATTTGAATGGATTTCTGGATGAAAAAGCATGTCAATTCTTTGAGTGAAATGTGTGTTTGTTTGAATAGCTTCCATTACACATCAGTACATCCATCAAACAACACAGACTTTCTTTCTTTGTTACTTTCTTCATTTCAAATGAAATTGACTTTGATATTAATACGGACATCACCATAGTACTACACGTGTGTTGTAATTTTTCATTGCAATGCGAAAACTAGATGCTAGATGTCCATCACGTGTACTCCTTTTAGAGATAAAATCTTCATTTCAGTATTCATGTTAGGTTCTTCTTTTAGCCTAAATTTAGTCCATAAATGATACGAAGGAAAGATTGCTGCCGACTCTGCCCACTCAGGCAATTATCTGTTCCAGAAACTTTCCTCCAGGAAACGATAATGACTCAAGATCAGGACCACCCATCACCCCAACAGCTTGTAAAACGTACTTGTGTTACTGTTTATTACCATGCTATTTATTATTACTCAAGCATTTTTGGACAGATTACAATGTCCGCACAATCTTGTACTGTATACTTAAGACTTTGCACACTTGTGCCCTAGGCTGCCCTATGCAGCTGCAAACATGGACAGCATAAATGGTTTTGTGATGATATTTTTACTTGCTTGAGCCTTCTCTGTTTTATGTGCGTCCTATATGGGCCCTTACGTATAGGCAAACAGGTGTTGAAAATCTGAATTCATGCCATATAGGTAATAGATGCGGTAGCAGTATTTATTGGTACTTATTGGAAGACAAGTATTTAGTATTTATTGGAAGACAACCTTAACCTTAGAGATGAGCCGCAGAGTGTTTGTGTGATTTATCTTATAATTTCAGGGCAGCACATCTCAGACCAGGAGAGTGACTTGGTTGCTGTTGACCTAACAATAAAGAAAGGAATGGAAAAGAAGACCTCCCAGTCTTATTCCCCCTACTTATGGTTATATCTCCATGGTGACAGAGAGGGACTGTCCTTGCCCACTACGTCTTTGTTGGAACTGAAGGTTTTGATCAAACAAGGAATCTTTTGTCAGAGAGTTGTCTGATTCCTTACCCTTGAAGAAATCTCTTTGAAAATCCTGAAGAAGGGAAACTGCCAACTGATCTCTCACAAGTGTTTATTGAGCTGCTCTTGATGGGACCGGAAATCATTTGACATCTAAAAATTGATTTTGTGACTTCTTATTTTCATGCTGATATTTTCAAATGGGGAGATGTTTGATGTGCTAAGATTAGGTATCTGAATCAACAAATGCCTCCGTGGGGAAACCTTGTTTAAGTATGAACATCATATTAAACAATGTTTACCCTCAGGATGAACATGCAGATAATGATATGTTAACCAGATAATCAGTCTGCAGTGTTCAGAGTCTATGTTAAGAGGGAAAGATAGGACGGGATTATTAAGCCTCACTTTTTTGATGTCTGGTCAAACTACCTAGTACAAGAAGAATAAGTGCTCAATTATGCTTGAATAAGTTAGTCTCCCACTATCCAATTTCAACCCCTGGAGCAGCATGCAATTTTGTCCTAGTAATTATTTCTGAACAAATTAGTTTTCCATAGTCGCCTTTAATGTGTCTGAATCAGGCAAAACTGGATATAGAGGCAGTTTAGGAGTCTCTTGGTATTTACAAAGTGTGAAAACCTGTATTTAATTGAGTGAATCGATAAGTGCTCTAATGCACTGTCAAAAGACCCACAGAAATGAGCAATTCATTTACTGAACATAATCAGGCATTTAGCCAAGCTAAAAAGACCTAGAATGATTCAGTCTGTACGCTGAATTTGTATATCTGTGTTTCTGGAAGTTAAGAACGAATGTGTGTGTGCTGCTAAATTTGGCTATGGCTATTTTAAATAGGGAACTTAAGTAATTGATATTTTGTATCCTTGCATTGTCATATCTTTTAAGGCAAAGACTCGATAGTGTGATGTGTAATGAATAGTGTGATGGATAGTGTAATGAATTGATAGTGTCTGCATCTACGAAATGAGGAGTTCCTGTTCTAGCTTAGATATATTTTCCTGCTTCATTCCCTTTGTATGTTCTGATTGTGATAACATCAGATAGACTGCAGTGAGACAAATATGTCCTGCATCTCCTTTTCAGATTTTCCTATTTTACCTAATCCAGGAAAAGGCTAGTTTTAAGCCTACTGTCATTGTGTTGTATCATGGCAATTTACTACACCTTCCTGGTCTGTTCATTGTCTCTGTTGCACCTGTGAATTAGATGAATGGAACGTACTCATTGCAAAGCTTGCAAAAGCTGTTTGCAACAATTATTCTACATCCCAGCACATCTAGATAACCTGGAGGGCAGGAATAAAGTACTACTCTGAAAATTAGCGTTATTGGATCTTTTCCCCTCATCTCCACAAATGAGAGCAAGGCCATTAACATTTGTGTGTTTTCATTATGTAAATGGTGTTAACGCATACTCACAAATTGCCACCAGGAAAGCAATAATTTTCTCCCAGTGATCATAATGTGTCCAAGTGCATCGTTTTGATTATGACACGCTAATTACATATTGCCTCTTCTCCTCTTTCCGTCTCTGTCTTGCCCTACAGATTCAGAAAAACCAAGGATCTTTAATGGTAAGCTTTATGGCGTTAGCATAAAAGAAAAGAAAATAGAGGTCCCCCCCCCCTCCCCACACACACACACACTCTAGTGTGTCACTCTTGATTGGCTCTCTCATTTGAAAATTCACTCAAATTGCATCTTTGCAATGAAATATTAGATCATGTTTTAACTGCTAGTATTACATTAGGTGCCATTACGGAATAATAAAAACATTCAAGAGCTGAATGATTGCTTCGCCAGAGCTCGCTGCATTTGATTAATCTAAGTAGATACTTTTTATTACACTATTGATTTTCCCTATTGCCGAGACATTTCATGTAGGCTAACATGTTTTTTTTTCATCTCTCTTTCTCCCTCCCATCTTCCAGCCTCTCCAGTTACTGCAATGCATCGTTGATGAGGTGAGTCGTTGTCTTATGTGCTTTTGCATCTAAAGTCAGTCCTAATGGCCCGGAAAGCTTATATTTTGTTTCCTAATGAAGCAAGCCACTCAGGCGGCTTTGCTCCCCGCTCACTCAACCCTCCACCCTGTGCAACTGCCTCAAGCTATTCACATATGCACACGCACATTACTGTAGAGGTTGGACCTGCCATGAGTGACACTGTGTACCAAAACCAAACCAGACTGAAAAAGGGATTTAACCAGGGTTATCTTGGTGACTGTACTGATTGTTCAAGTTCCTATTGAAAATACATTTTACTTTCAACACTGACGCACAACGCATACACCAACAAACATACCAGTAACTATACATGACTGCCCAAGGCCACAGAGAGTACTTAGCTGTCCAATAGGTGAGGTTTATGTCACTCTCACATGCTCCTTAAAATGTCTCCCTCCCTCCTAACACACAAACACAGTGTATCAGTTGAAATGAAAACCAGGCCACCGCATGCTACCACTGAGGAGCTGTTTGTCACCATTTTGACCTGGCTCTTTGTTTGTTCATACTCAACTGTATGCCAATTGGTCTTTGGTTCTCGTTCCCAGATATGTGCACACACAACTTTCGCTGTATCTGTGTACATGTATGTGCATGCTCACACTGTTTGTCTGTATTTTCAGCACAAGCACCAATCTCGACTGGGGACCTTTCCCTTATCCCCGCTCTCCTTTCTACCTCAGTTCTTTGCTGACATGCACTAATAGCAAAAATGCCGCGACACCTCACTAGCCTAACCCAGTCCCCCAAAACCCCCAACACCAACCGAGCCGCACATTAAACATAGCATGCCACTTGTCCTTAAGTGCCTATAGATTGGCCGTAATTAATAATTAAACGCTTTCGGTTGTAATGGGTTGACCCCAGCTGAACTGTTCATTAGTCAGCTAGACGGAGGCATCACTCAAACTATTTTTCCTGTGCCCTTTGCCGTCTCCCCTTGAGGCGAGAGAATGCTCTCTGTTTGTCCCAGGCGAGCCAGCACCGCCTTGCTGTCCCAGCCAACCCAGGGCTTCTGATAGGGAGAGGAAAAGAGAGATGAGGATAACCACGCTTTGGATAGATGAAGTCACTCAAAGAGAATGCAAAGGTTGAGGACTGTATTATAGATCAAGGAATATACCCATCAGTGAACCATAGGACACCCATAGAAGTGCTGTAGCTTATAATGCCGCTCTTATGTTGCCACCCAAGTCAGACCGATATCAGCAACTCTGCTTATCACTACTAATATGATTCAGTGGCATCATGGAACCTGTAAAGAAAAGCAGTGGAGGACAGTTTTATCATGTGGAAACCTAACTGGTTGTACATCACAAGCAGTGCCAGGTTATGACATATTAGAGAACATTTGCGTTCTCAATGTACATGTGTCGTATCACAACCTGTGGTACCCTGTGACGATATTGTCCTCTTCTGCTCTTCCTGAGATAAAACCAATGATATTATCCATCCATTGCTGCTGCTTTGTAAGTTCCTCCCTTCAGTTGGGTTTTAATTGTTCTTTTTGAAAATACCTTGTAGCATAGCTCGGATGGGCTAACTTCGATCCCATGGGCCGATTACTTTAATGGTACGCTATTTTTAAGTGAGCTAGACATGTTTTTATATAAAGCGACGCATCAAAATCATGTCAGGGGTGATAAATTATAACCGACTCTCTGACATTTTGTAAATATGGTCCATTAGTATGTAGATGTGATCCGAATACTTTTTGTTTTCTTTGCTTGTGAAGGTTTGATATTGTGTGTGACTTATCCACTGGGGATCTGAAAGTTGCATTAATGTTTGGGTGAGAAATATGTTCTTGTGAGTGGATCATTAATATTATTGTAGCTAGAGGTGTGTTTGGTGGGGGGTGGAGTGTGGCATTCTGCCCCTCGCTCGCTTGCTCTCTCTCTCTCTCTCACACACACACACAGAGTGAGGCATTGCCATGGGATTGCAGAGATAAATAAGAATAGATAGAGAGCAAATAAATAAGGAGATAAACATGGATGTAGTCAAACTTCTTCCAAAGCTTCCCCAGTCACCAGAGCTAAACATCATTGAACCTTTATGGGAAGGTCTGGAGCACAGATTGCAAAGTAGATTTCCACCTCCTGCATCCCTCAAATAACTGGAGGCTTTGCTTCTTGAAGAATGGTCCAGTATCTTTCTACACACAGTTCAGGACTTGTATGACAGCAATCATAGAGGATTTAAGTTGTTCTGAAAGCAAAGGGTGGCTCTACTACGTATTAAGTACTTGATATTCCTATATTGTTAGGTTTTTGTGTTATTTTGTCTACCCCTATTAAGTGCATATAAGTACATTTACACCCCACCCCTTTCACTTTCTCACTCTCCATCCCACTATCCAGTACTTCCTTTTAAATAGTATAGTATGAGAACATTTGTGCCTTATTGAGCTTATAGGTTTTGAAAGAGAAGTTCTCTGTCACAGTTGTGCCATCTGTCCTCTGTCCATCCTCATTAATGTGCCTCCCTCCTCTCCTGTTGAATAGCAAGTGGCTCCACTAATAAAGAACTCCCGCTTCATTTTCAAGCCTGTAATTACTGATCTAATTTTGCCTAATAATTGCTTTATGCCAATGACATTTATATTTACTCGTACCCTTGTACCCTTGTAGTGTGTGTTCTGTCTCAGAGTAGAGGGCATTGACAACCAGAAGAATAATTCACCCAGACTAGCCACTTTCATCAGCCTGCTTGTCTTTTTGCACCATCGCCTGCCGCCACATCAAAGCCACGGCAGCGTTCCTCTCAGCTGGAGATATGAATACATGCATGAATATGTGTGTGTGTGTGTGTGTGTGTGTGTGTGTGAGTGTGTGTGTGTGTGTGTGTGTGTGTGTGTGAGTGTGTGTGTGTGTGTGTGTGTGTGTGTGTGTGTGTGTGTGTGTGTGTGTTTATCTCTGCAAAATGTGCATGCAAATGTTAGGACTGTGCAGAAGAGAGAAAGAGAGATTTTGGATCAGAATCAGCCTATACAACACAAAAATAGGTTGTGTAGCCAATATTTTCCAGGATCTATGTGTCCAGTTGGTCCTGTTTTTCTGTGTGTGTGTGTGTGTGTTTGTCTGTGTGTGCTTGTTTATTTGTGTGTGCGTGCACCATAGCCCAGTGGGGGAAAATTGTTTGATACTCTCCCTCTAAACGGAGTGTACACTGAGGCGTATGGCTTGCAGTGCTCGAGGGCGTTTGTGTGTGTGTGTGTGTGTGTGTGTGTGTGTGTGTGTTGTGTGTGTGTGTGTGTGTGTGTGTGTGTGTGTGTGTGTGTGTGTGTGTGTGTTCGCACGCGCTATGATATATTGCTCATCCAAGCGGCGGCAACACTCTGAAGCACAGCGAGATTAGAAGGAGCCCATTCCTTTGTTAATTTAAATGGGTGCATGCATCATGCTTTGCAGGAGCCCGCCGATCAGAGCATTAAGGAATGGGGAATACTGCCCAGAGGTGTTTTTAATAGCACAGCAGGGCTCCTAATGTAAAGAGGTTTAATCCCCCTGCGTTTGACTGAACGGCTGTTTCTGGACCCAGGCTTTGTGCTTTCTGTGTGTGTGTGTGTGTGTGTGTATTTTTGTGCATATCTTTGTATGTCGCTGCTGTGTATATTCTGTGTATGTCTGTTAATATTTCAACTAACTTTACAATATATACAGTATATATATATATATATATATATATATATATATATATTGTATATATACTATTATATAATATATACTGTATGTTAAAGAATAAAGCAAGGCCTTTTTTTAGTATGATATACAGTATATTATGCTATCATGCTTTCTTGCATTCTTCCCCATCATTTCATTATTTTGAATTTATCAAACTACATGTCCATTATCCTCTTTCTTTCATATCATCAAAACATGTTTGCAAGTTTTCTAACTCTTTTGAGAACTAGAAAGATTTTTTTCAACACCAGAAAGCATAGAAAACGCTAGGCCTATTGCCTTTCATACACAGTCCCATGGATGACTCTTTATTGTCTTTATTGTCTTGAGAGAGAGAGAGAGAGATGATAGATGTTTATTTAATATTGCTATTGCTACGCAGTGGTCAACTTTGTACCTTCAAGGATACAGAGGGCGAAAATGAATTGAAATGTTCAGAGCTTTTCATACTGACAGTCAAGGGTAGGAAAGGAAGGAGAGAGCGAGAGTGGAGAAAGGGTGGGAGAGATGGAGTAATGAGGGGAGGGGCAGTAATAGAGGGTCAGTCTGGCACAGCTGTTCTACATGACATGGCTCATAGAATCTCAATTGACAACATGTACCAAGCCTGAGCACACACATACACACACACACAAGCACACACACAGGGGCTCACACTGACAGTGGCCAAAAAGACATTTGCCATGAGACTAACCATTGGTAATAAAACACTTAAACACACAAAGTTGTTTCCCTCCTCCGTACACATGAATTCTTGTCTCCTTTGTGTGAGAAGATGCAAACGCACACAGTTCACAAGTGCTGTGTTATGGGCACACAGATGGCATGTACCTCAAGGACTGGGAGAAAGCCCCAGTCAGTGTACACATTCATCATGTAGTTTGTAAATGTAAACATTGACTGGTTGATGTACAGTATGCGCCAAAACATTTCGCGAACTGTTACCAAGTTACGAACTGTTACCAAGTCTGTATTCTGTCAACACACAGTCAATATATTAATATATTTCAGTCATTCATCAAAAGACCTTAAAGCTGGAATCTGGGACTTGCTTCCACCAATAAATGGTTATTTTATCCATTTGGACCGTGGAGTCAGGTTACCAGTTTGCAGTATTACCATGGTTGGAGATGCTCTCCATAGGCCGCTACTGAATTTTTTGACCGGGTAGGACGAAAGTCTGCTAACTATCCAAACAATGTTAGCCAACACAGGTTACATGAGCTGGGTAGCAGAGTGCTGCTAGCTAACTAGCATACTAGACTACCCAAAGAGCTTATTAATCATGAGTGATGTTATTACCTAATTTCATTACAGAAGTTGCAATCATTAAAAGTCAAATTACCTGGTCCGGGAATGCCATTTTTAGGGTGGAAACTGTTTACTGGTGAGCTGACGGCACACAAGCATCACTGGCACTTCTTTGATAATATACAGTAGTACTTCCATGGTCCGGACATCATTTCAAATACTCTTCACCACCAGAGCGGGAGACAAAGGGGTGAAATCCCGGATTTCAGCTTTAAGGTGTAGAGCCACAGGGTTGTAGACACACACTCGATGTTCAGTTACTGTGCCATCGGTGCACAGGCGGCCCGTAGCTCTAGAGAGCCTTGCACCACTGTGATTAGGTTTCCACCTGGTTGGTCATTATTGACCAGGTAGTGGAGGTTTTGCCACCTTCAACAGAACATGGAGATATAGAAATTGAGTGGGATACCTCTTTGAAGTTTTCTTTGTATGTGCAGCAATTTTCTTCCATTCAAGCTTTCATCATTTGAATGACTGGATTTGTTGACCCAAGGAGACTCACTTCATCACCCAGCAGGTGTCGTCTGAGGTTAACTTGACAGTCAATTATCGTTCAATGCTACCACAAAAGCGAGGGCAAAGAGTGCAGAATGTTGCCTTGAGGTCTTTATGCAGACATTAAAGCCTTCATACAAGAAAGATGCTTAACGTTTGACCTCACTGAACCCTGGCTCTTCAAAATAATGTACTTTTGAACATAAGTTGTAAGGGCAGTTGTATAAAGTCATTTAATTTTGTTGATATCAGAAGTGGGCAAGTAGCTAAAAGTTGCCACTTGCTCTTATCCAATGAACACACCTTTCTGGTATAAATTTTCACATCTACATTGATTCCAATTTCCATTGTTGCTCTTTGAGATGCTGCTTAAATTAACAGACTAAAGACTAAATAACAGGCTAAAGAATTTTGTTCTACAACTTGTAATGAACGGTGCAATATTTTGCTTGGTAGCAGTGATGTAGTTCTCAAGACCTTTCTTGGTTTCATCACAAGTCCCCTTTTTTGTCTTTTTTTATGTATTCCCTCTCCTGCCAATGATTGCCTGAATATCTCAAAAACCTGACCAGATAGGAATTGGTTGAAGATTTTCTTTCATAGAAGTAGGTTGGCAAGGGGTGGATTGGGAGGATGAGTAGGAGAGATCAGGGGGTTGGGAAAGGGGAGGGCAGTTTTATATTTTGTATATTATATGATGATCTTGTATTATGTATACCAGAACCTTTTGAAAATTCAATAAAGAGATGTTTAAAAAGAAGTAGGTTGGCAACTTTTGATGGCATGAGCCATGCGCAAACCATCAGATACAGCATGCTAGCAAGTTACCTATACAAACATTTACTGTATCAGATATCCTGTATTACACAAAATAAATTAATGTTTTGTATTAGGCTACTTTTACTGAATTAGGCTGTGTCAAGGAAAGGAAATAATAATGCCTGCCTGAGAAAAGATTTGTTCTAATCTTGGTTTCAGTCTATGTAGTCTTTATTCCAGATCATGACTTAGTCTACGACAGGTTTTTGTCTTATTCCCATGACCCGTGTTGTATGTCACGCTCTCTCTGTCTTTTACTATACATTCCATAACCAAAAAGTCACAAAAAGCATAAATTACATTGATTCATTAGTCTCGCTTTCAGCCTCATTCACATGTTCATGTACCCACAGTTGATAATTTCACGTTTTCTTTTTCTCTTCTCCTCTGTTTCTCTGACTCCCCTCTTCTGTCTTCTTGCTATTGTCTGTGCTTCTTGCCCATGGCCTTGATATCCACCTCTTCGTTTGTCCTTTCCATTGTCCTGTTCTCTATACGCGTGCATACAAGGTGATGATGCTCTAAAACAGTTCTGAATCATCATTCCCAAAGTATGAACTTGCAAGGACGTTAATGAGTTTGCACATAACTTTGACAAACTGACCAAGAATTCCTTCATTGTCCTCTCACCTGTGTACTTTTAACACTTTTAGTACACATCAAGGGTGTCATTGAAGGGCAATAAAAAGGTCCCATTCCAGAAGACTGTTTTTATCCAAATCAATTTATTTTCAGCCAGTATTCAATGAATAGTTAAATGTTGAGGTTTTTTTTTTATGCAATTGACCCAGCCAATCACACTCTTTTCTATCTCCAAGCCTGCCCCCATATTGAAACTAGCAGTTATTTTGTCTTGTGTCATTGTGTCCCTCCAATAAAAGGTTCAGGTGCACTTCCTTAACCGAGGAGACTGTACAATCTTCTTTTGCATGCCTAAATTCCCCTCATCAAGGTCGGCTTTTCTTAGCAAATTCATCGCTGAATGACCAATTTTTTTATTTTTTTTTTGTTTCAGTTTTCTGATATATGTTCTTGTTACAGAGTTCACTGGTTTTATTTAGGGATTCTTTGTCATCTGTGTAATTGAAGGAATTGAAGGATTTAATATTTCGTTAATGTGTTATTAGTATTATTAGTTCTATCAGTGGATTTTCTTTTTTGCAGAGTAAAATCTAACTGTTCCCCTCTTCCTTTCCAGGATCCTCCTGTTCTTCCTGTCGCTCTGTTCAGTGAGATGTTTGTTCACTTCGTCACTCAGTGGTGAGTCTGTTGCCATTACATTGCAGTACATTATACACGTTGTTTCAAAGAGACAGACACCAAATTGATTTCAAATAAAAAAATCACCTTTGATGGATTTTGAGTGTAGGTTTTATCTTTCTTCATCGTTTACTTTCTAGAGCATTTGTTTGCAGTTCTAGCATTACTAACTTAACATGGTTAGCACATCTAACCATCTGAGCCCCGCGGAGCCAGAGCAAACAATTAGAAAGGCCACACACTACATTTGACATAGATGAATCAAATTATTCTAGATGAATTAAGGGTATTATGGTACACAATGGGATGGATTAAAGTCTGGATTTATTTGCTTGTGAGTGTGCGTGCATGTGTGTGTGTGTGTGTGTGTGTTAATGGACTGTGGTTGTAATGGTTTTAGCTGTGATGTTCAGCGCTACTCAGAGTGAATAAAAAGCTATTATGTTTTTTTAACCAGGAGTGGCTGATTTATCTACTGCAACAGAACAAAGACAATGTTTACCCTGCCTTTGGCCCTGATTAGTTAGCCTCTTGTAACCTATACAGTTACACAAACATCTGCATATACACACCCAAAACACATGCAAGTGGGGTGTGTGTGTGTGAATGCAGCGAGTGCTCACTAGCTGACTATGCCAGCTGTTGTTTACCCCACATCCCTGCCTTATTTACTCAAGCAGGGCACCTCTCTCTCAGGACAGAGTGAGGTACGGTGCCCTGCCCAGCCTGTCGCAGGGCCGGCACTGGCATCTCCCAGGCTATTCTTAGAGGGTCATGCCCCACTCGCTGTGATACATCACCCAGTAACATGACTAACTCCAGACGGGCCCCAGCACTAATCCCTCAAAGTCCCCTATGTAGGTCGTTTTGACAGATAGTGCACATATACGCTCCATGGAGGAGACGCACGCATGCGCACACACACCTAGACACACACAGACGCATAAATCCACCTGGTGATCTCTGTAGGCAACTGATGCATTTTTAGCGACGAAGAAATTAGAGATATTAATTAAATGATGCTGTGTGAAGTTGTTGCACTGTGTGTAGTTGGCTGTTCTAAACGGTGATATTGCTGGAGAAAATGTTCTGTTCTCCATCAAGGCTTCTCTTCTCTGATATTTTTTGGCATGAAAGGAGTTGTTGTAAGCCTCATCTTGAATACTTCATTGTAAATGAAAATTATGCCATTGAAATGGTAGTTATTACAAAGGCATCTCTTGTGCATTTAAAAACACTGAATAGTGGCTGGATAAAGACTGCTTGTATCTCTTTTTTTCAGTATGAGGCGGCACCCCAAAGAGAGGCCTGCCCCTAATAACCTCATGGTAAGTTAAACCAAGCCTTCCCTTAAAAAGTTCCAAGGACCACAAAATAAGAATTTTGAATAACTGTGTACAGAGGGTGATCATATTCATGCATTCCAATAAAAATTCCAATTAAAGATAATTTTACTATTTCCGTAGCCCTTGGAATATGCGATTGTATTTTTTCAAAATGATTGAGGTTTTTTCGGGTCATGGACCCTCAAAGTCGGCATTGCAATGTGGAAACAACAGTAATGAACTTGTTGCTACCAATGAAAGATGTCAGAGAAAGGTCAGACGGAAACCTTGAGGTAGGATTGAGACCTACTTCAGCTCTCTAATTCATTCAATTCACTGCATTGGTGCCAATCTGAATGAATCTGAATGTATAAGAGTCAAAGTATTCTGGTTCAAAAGTTTAAAAGACTAATGAAAATTTAAGCAAGGGACAAAGGAAATCATTATTTTGTGTCTGTCTGTCTGTCTGTCTCTGTCTGTCTGTGTGCATGGGTAGGAACATGTGTGCCCAACACCATGTAGACTTGTGATTTTCACATCTTAAGTGCATTTTATACTTTAATGAAAATAGCGTCTCTGCACGTAATCTGAAGCTATTTGCGTACCTGCCCAAGAATCCCAACTGTGTGTCGAGTCTACGCGGAGTCGCGCACTCTGATTGGCTGATTATGGGCGCTCATGACGGCATCACGTCTGCTTCCCGTTCTTCTCTTCTTCTGTGTGTCGTTTTGGTGCGATATGATTTTTTTTTAAACACTGCCACCCTAAGTGCGGGATTTCAACGACATACTACGCACACATCAACGCAGAAGTAGAAAAATTTAAATGCATTGCTTACTTTCTTGCTTTACATTATGTTTCCATTATGTTCGACTACAAAATGTGCTTTAATCTACAGAACATAGTTCGTCCTTAAAGAAAACACCTGTAGTTTGGCTCCACCTATACAACCTAGTGTCTACAAAGCCTTGTCTACAAAGTAAAGAGACATGAACATTATTCATGAAACTCACTTGCAGTGTTAGTATTACATTACGGGCATCATGGTGTTTTCTTATTCATAAATACGAATTACTGGGTCAGTTTAACCATTTGCTTTTTTTGCGGCACCACCAATCCCTTTTAGTAATTTGCATGTTCCCTATGAGCAATTCCAAAAAGCAGGTGTGGCACTTGTCATCCCTTAGCATAAAGATAAGATATTTTTATGTTGATTTAACAATTTTCCCTATTTTATGACTTGCGTGCTATTATTACTGCCCCTTCAGGCGACATTAGCTAGCCTCTGACAGGATGCAGCTGAGAGGTTGATTTGTCTCCTCCCTGAAATATTGAAGTTTGTTATTGGATGGGAAATAGTTAATAGTTAGTTAGTTAGTTAATAGTACCAAGCTGCAATGTACTTTCTGAGTTAGAACTTTATATCTTCTTAAATATTTAAACCCAAATAATTTTTTTACCCACAAGCATTAAGTAACATTCCAAGATTAAGATAATACTGTATCTAGATAATTCAATTTTATTTAAAAAAAACTCAGAACCTTATAATTCCAAGGTCATGATTTTTTGAGTTTTATAAAGAACAGAAGTGAAAATAAAGAATGCATTCAAGGAGGACTCTGTGTCCTATGTCCATTTCACAGATATATTAAAGAGAAAATCCACCCTAAAACAGTGATTGTTGATGTACATTGCAGTCCACCAAGTTTCAGCTCTCCCCTTCACCACATGCCTTCTTCCCAGTGTGGACTTGATGGTTTTCTCTGATCTGGTGTTAGCACACAAGGCCACAGCAATTTGCACAAGCTGCCTTTTAAGAGTTGCAACACGCTCTGGTTTCTGTATCAGGACCAAGGACAGCGACAGTTAGGTCCACAGAGAGAGGAGGGGTGTGGGTGTCTGTGTGTGTGTTGTGGGGAGGGAGGGATGGAGGGTGTAAATGCAGAGCTGCTAACAGATTGTATGTTCTCAGTCTCACACCAGAAAGGAGGAGTGAAGGGAAAAGTTAGCTGGACAGTTAAAGGGAATTCATGCCTCCCTCAAAAAAAAAAAAAAGTAGTTCACTTGAGGGAAAAGAACATCCACTATTTCTTTTTGGGCCATTCAGTATTTTGGGTTTTTTGATGGTTTGCTGCTAAAAAAAAAAGTTGTGACTTGTTCACCCTTCTTTGAACACAACTCCAATTGTTTTTGACGAGTTACAACTTGACACCAACCATTCGTACCTATTCAAGACTAGTCTATGCAACTGTTGCAGTGGAACAGAAATTCTATTTAGTGTAATACAGGATTCTATTCTACACCCATTTCCCAGCGAATGGACAAAAGTCTGAATGCCCAGTCCACACATTTTGTAGACTGCTCACGTACTATTCATGCCCTGAAGGAGAAAAAGTATGAATAGTTAAAGAGAGCAAATCAGGTTTTTTGTTTTTTTTTATCTTCATTTTGACAATCACCTTTGCCAGGAAGCATCAATGTAGCCATGATCTTGCTTTCCTTTTATCAATATATTTATCCCCCTCTCTTTTCACCCACATACTACTTTTCTGTCTTTCCTCTCTACTGTTTTTGATGGAAACGACCAGGGTCATCTGAGCTCGCATGGTGCCATTTTTCAGCTTTGTTCCTGATCATCGCTCATCGCTGATCTCTTTTGTTTCTTTTTCCTCATCTTACTTCACTTTTCTTCTCTTTCTCAAACTCTCAACCTCTCTCTTACTCTTTCTACCTCTTTCTCTTCTCTCTCCATCCGTCCTATCATTCCTCCACTTGTGTTTTTGGTTTCGCTCTTCCTGCAGGACCTTTCATTTTCATCTTTGCCCATGACGAGCTGAGATATAAGGTCATGGACGCCTGGCTTTGTGGCACCAGCCTACTGATTGTCTTTCTGTCTCCTCCTCCTCCTCGTTCCCTCATCCCTCCCTACCTCTTCCTCTCTCTCCACCTCCCCATTCCCCCAGCCTCCTGCGTACATATTAAAAGTCTGTACCTATTCTATCTCTATGTTAATGCACCTAGCCACAGCTGGAAATCCCTCCCCCCTTTTTTTTCCTCTCCCTCTGCTTCGCCGAAAGTGCCACCAATGCTAATAGTTTTTATCTTTGCAACTCATTCCTCCTGGAAAGTAATGCTGGAAACTACACACTCAAGTAGACGCTGAGCAAATTATGTTATTTTACGACCGTACCACCCTCACCCTCTAGCTCACTGGTTAGCTCATCAGGTTTCAGCGTGTGGTTTCTCTAATCATTGGTATGGCTTTTATTGACGTCATTATTGTCACTGGGGTTTGATCCTATTAGACGTTCTTTTAGGGCTGCTGGGATACCCGATGCCCGTTTGATTGCATGTGTGCTCTTGATACGTTCCGTCTTAAGCTTAACACAATGTGTTACACGTACTTGTACTGAATGTTTTGCTCATACTATTAATATTTTAACCTATTTAATTCAACTTTATTGTCATTCCACCTTACAAACGTGCACAGTGAAGCGAAAACCTTTTTCTTGGGGTCAGGGTATTTTTTTTTTATTTTCCAGACATGAATAAAAGGAGAGCAGCATGGACAATAAAAACAAAAACAGTGGAAGCATGGACAGAACAGTGCATGCATGGATAGTGCAAGACAAAACAATGCTAAAAAACGAAACAGTACAATGCATTGTTAACAAAAGTAGTATAGAATTGTCTGGAGCATAAAATTAAAGCATAAAGGCTCAAACATATCACACTTCAAACAGGAGACCCTGGCACTGGCATTTGCACTGTGCCACCACAATGGGTGACATATTTTATTGTCACATAAGTTCTATAACCTGGTATATAGCCTCTTTAGTCTCCTTAATTTTATAAATTTATAGTTTACAGTCATACATGTTTGTATGTATGTTTTTAGATTTTGTTAATTTGTTTTTCCTCATCCATATCCTGGCTTCTCGTCAAGTCAGGTATGTGAGGTTTCTTAGACTAGTCTGATGTCAATCACAGGTGTCAAGAAATAATGGAAGGACAATTCCAGTGGCCTGAACACCTGCTGAGAAGCCTAGGTTAACATTATAAACACATCAGGATTCTCCATCCATCAGTTTTAGACTAGCTTGATAAAACTTTACAAGCTAGTGGACTTGACAAGCTGCCAATGGGTGCTAATTAACAAAATCCAAAAATGCCTTCTAATATATGACTGCAAATAGGAATTTATCAAAAAAAATATGCATAATAACATGGACATACCTATCTAGACAATAATAAAGTCAAGAATTCTGTCTTTGCAGTCCAGGATGTAGGTATAAAGGGACCAGTGCAGAGAATTTACGTGTTGCAGTTTTAACTGTAGTAATGTAATATGTGAATTAGTCTGAAGAAATATAATGAAAATTCCTCCTTGCCCCCTGTCCTTTCCACTGCATTCCGCTCTACAATGAGCATGCTCTGAAGACACCCTTTCTCCTGCCATTAAATACCACAGTCAAATAGTTTTTCGTAAATCACACAGGTGGACTAATTTGATTCATTTCCCTCCAGTTTTACACTCTGCAACTGACACATCTCAAATATATTTTAAGTGCAAAAAGTCTGCGCCCCAGTTCCATCTATATTTTAAGCGGTAAAATGTTTGTGTATTATCAGTGTGTATTATAAATACGTATCAATGTACAGGCCACTAATTTACTGTTGTTACAGCTCATAAACCTGACATTTTATTTCTAATCACATTAAGGACACAGTAAATGTCTGCAGTAAATAAAGCTAAGGAAACTAGGATATTAGGATATTTTAGTAACTTTATTTATTAGGAGTTGCTGACGTTTACTTGTAAAGAAACTTAAATGAGAGTGGATAGTTTGCGTCAGAAGGCAGTTCAATAATTCAATCATTTCGAAGTGCTTACTGGTTTGTTATTCTGAAACCATGCTGTATGGAGACATAAAGAATTGATTTAGTGTCATAATATTGAAGGTTATTCATATATATTACCAGTCAGTATTGGTATATTTGTCTATAAGGAAACAATTTATGATAGTGAAGTTATGGTATATTTATAGTGAAATTAGCTGTTTATTAAAGTCAATTTATATGACTGCTGGGCCTACTTTTGATAAACCTGAAAGCATTCCTGTCAACTCTTCGGAAGTTCATTCCTGAAAAAGCCACAGACCAGACACACTGGCTGATCGTCATAGCTGGGGGGCATAATCATACAGAAACTTCATCGTACTCATGTAAAAACTTAATTATATCATTATATAAAATTTGATGTATAACTTTGGGAATCCGTCATGTTGTTTCTTGTCACAGCTGCTCATTCGGTCCTCATAAGCACTGAATCCTCAGATATAGCCTGCAGTCAGTCCTGAACATCAAATACATCAGTTTGACTGTTGGACTCGCTCCTCAACACAGAATGGAATAAAATTACTAAATGTGAAATAGGCCTACTTACCTGTAAATATCTGAATAATCTACTATATTTTTGACACCAACTAATAGATCCTTTATGTCTCCTTACAGTTTCAGAATAACAAATCAATAAGGACTTAGATTATTGAGTAATTGATTATTATAACTGCCCTCTGATGCTGAATGATGAACACATCCACTCCTTATTGTCTCAATTAAGTTTTTTTACATGTAAACAAAACAGTAATTCCTAGTAAACTAAAGTTATTTACTATAATATCTGTTTCCTTACCTTTATTTATTGCATATTACTGTGCCCGTATTGTGAGGTTAGTGATAAATTTCAGGTTAATGAGCCGTAATGACGGTAAATTAGTGGCGTGTAAATTGATACCTTCCCAAAAACCCTTAACGCCCATGGAAACATTCAGTTGATCTGAGCCCAGATGGTTTACACTATGACTCATATCTGTCAATCACTTTGTTGTCCACTAATCAATAAGAACAAAGATCTGAGCTCTACACTGTACATTTCACATACATCAATAATACATCTTTCCTCTTCGCTTCCCATTCCTACAAGTCCCCACTCCCTTTGTAAAGAATGACATGATGATCCATCACATAGGAAAGTGACAGTGTGTTTTTCTCTCCCCGTACTACTAATGCATCTTTTATTGTGGACACCCTATCCTGTCATCATAAGCTAATGACGTTGGTCAGTTCAGGAGACTTTCCATTGGCCCGTTCCCAGGACGTTAGCTGCAGGTATTTGGTGATGACCTATCCTGTCTGAGGTTTCTTGCTTTTGATTCGATATAGGCTGTTGTTTTCCTTCTCCTTCTCCTTGACAACAAGGCCAGGTCTGTCTGCAATTAATTGTCTGCACACATCAGTTTATTCCAAAGGCTTTAGGGCAATAAAGAGAGAAAATATTGCCTTTGTGGCCCGTTGCACCATGCCTAATTTTAGTTGATATGTAGGATCAAATACCATTGGTATACCATTATTTGGTATGTGTGTGCATGCACGTGCACTTTTGTGGGTGTATGTGGGTGTATGGGAGAGAGAGGAAGAGAGGGAGTGATGATCCCACACCCTTCCATTCTTTGATTGTGATTTGATGGACATTTCAACCTCCCCTCCCCCCTCCCCTCTTCGTCCCCTATTCCCTATCCAACGGCCTTCACACAGCCTTTTAGCACCTTTGTTAATGCAGGCCCCCCTTCTGCCTTTCTATTCATATGCACACATACACACACATGCGCTCCCTAGCCCCTTTCCAACCCCAGAGGCACCAGATGAGCCCCTCAGTCTCTCACAAAGGAGCCGCTCCTGTCTCTGACTGTCCCCAAATCTAGCTGCGACCTACACACATGCACAAACACACACACACACACACACACTCACACACACTCACACACAATGCACAGATGGAAACTGGATAACACAGGGCAGTGTTGTACATTCCAACCACACACACCACCTATCCATAACCGCTGTCAACAGAGGATCTTAGATATCAACAAGCCAGTCAACACTATCAGCCGAACACCTCCTCCTGTACAGTTCAGCAGCATCAACCAAATAATCACACTCTATTGGTCCATGTACAATCTCAACATTCTGACTAGTAGAAAAGTCCTAACTGATTTATAGTACATCTGTTACAATCCAAGCCAACATAATAACCCATGACCCTCACCAGCTACACTGTTCCTTAATTTAATACTTTAATGTACTAATTCCATTCACTTGCGATAAGACAGTATTGTGCTTAACAGTACACTTGGGTAAAAGCTTTATCCCACTCACCATCACCATCATAGTTTTCCAGAAACATATATACACGATGTGAGATTTTTCCAGCTTAGTTATATGGGTTTTTGTTTATTGTGTGATGCCTTGTGTGGGTGATGTCTTATACGATTTTTATTTGTTATGCATGTCAGGCTGTAGAAAGTATTTTACTCTCTGAGGATAGTGAAGAGCTACCTTTCTATTTATATTGCTACTTGTGCAAAAAGGATTCTCAGATGCATGCTTATTTATCATTGCACCTCTTTCTTGGCTCTCTTCTGACTTTCCTCACATCTTCTCTGTCTCCTCCTCCCCAAACTTTTTCTGTCAGCACCTTCACTTTGAATTTTTTTTGTTTTTTTGTTTTTTTTTTGTGTTTTTTTTTCACTTTTCACCCCTGGGTCTTTGTTGACATGAAGCCCTTTCAAACATGCAGTCTTCTCTGTTACTGTGGCAGAACTTTTACATGTATTTGTCATTTGTAAATGATAGCTGGAGTCCAAATTACAAAAAAATCAAAAGTGTTTTTTAGTGTTAGACCATGTACCATTTCTTAAGCATTGAAAGTGTTGTATTATTGTTAAAAATGTCTTCAGATTGGACCGGTGCAAAAATACGATTTCCTCAGTGTTATGGTATAAGAAGAAATTTGCTGGCAACTGTCAGAAATGGTTAGGCAGCAATCAGACCTAAAACGGATGTAGAAATACAAGAGCTATCTTCTGTTCTCTTCTTCACTGACTTAATTTGGTGCCAAATCATGCATGTGTGTTCTGCTCATTGTGAGAAGTTTGTTGTCCACTGCTGTGTCAAGTGACACATGTTATCAAGGACTCACTCGCTATCACACTAAGAAAATTCAAAAGTGACTTGAATTTCAGTTCATCCTGCACTACCACTGTCTCCTTTGTTCCATAAAAAATCTCAAGACATCTGTTGCACTTTTGTATACCTGATAGAGCCATTAGGCCTTGATGGTGCTCTTGCATGCCTTTTTTTTAATTTATTTATTTTTTTAAACTTTTCCATTTTGGTGGCTAACATTTAGTGTTCTGTGCTCTTTGATTGGTGGGATATCTGGAGGAAGCCCTGCCTCACTACGGGTGATTATCAAATCCAAGAATACGAAGTCGCTACTTGTGACCTTGTGGAGAATGTTCTCCCCAAGTCATCTTGGAGAGAACGATCTTCTCATGAAAGTGAGCACAGAGACGCTTCCGAACAGTGTGAGATGGGCTGTGTGCTTGATGTCGCTCGCACAATCAATTAAGACACACAGCTGTTCATTTTCCCATCTGTTTAGAATGGCTCTGTACTAAAGACTATAGCGCTGCTCAGATGTGATGCGTCGTTCATGCAGTGAATCTTGGAGTTTCCCATTTGTTCTTGGCGGTTAAGTCACCATTAATGCATCCTTGGCTGGCAAGTAAACTTCCGGGATTTTTATCCCCCATCCCTGCGTTCTTTTGCTTTGGAATGGTGGTTTCGGCGGTTATATATTGTGTAAAATACATCATGGAGGACACAAGAACTCACATTGAGAAAGAGCCTATGTCTTTCTGTGGCAAACAGTTTCGAAAGTATGCTTGGATCAGCAAGTTTAGAGGGGAAACAAGATTGTAACATTCATAAGTGGAGATTTCCCCCATTCCCTACGCACTAAGATTGGCCAAAGTGCAGACGTACACACACACATACAGTATATGCATACACACACCAACCAATGCCAGCCAGTTTCCAGAGGGAGCTAGTGATTAGCATGCAAATCTGTAAAGACCTAGTTATTCTACCTACCTCTTCACCCCTCTCTCTCTCTCTCTCTCTCTCTCTCTCTCTCTCTCTCTCTCTCTCTCTCTCTCTCTCTCTCTCTCTCTCTCATTCTCTCACTCTCTCTCTCGTTCTCTCTCTCACACACACTGACACACACATCATGTTCCTTCCAACACTATTCTAATGAGGTGATGACCAGTCTCTTGTTATAATTGCCTCCAACTCCTTTTAATTTCTTCTGAGCTTATTAATCATACATAGAGTTATTTAAAATCGCATAAATTAATCTTCGATTAAAAAGACCCATCAAAGGCTCCAAACAATTAAAGAGTTAGGTAGAATTTCCCCTGGGTTTAGGCCATTTCTATTTGAGCAGAGCATTCAGGTGATTATCCCGTTTTGATGTGGCCAGACGGTGATTAATGTAGCCATACTTTTAAATGAGTCCCTCCCCCATCTCACCTCTATCCACGCACTGCTACAGCAGTAAGCCAGAACACCTTTAATGACCTAACTAAGGAGTATTTATTCAGTGTAACTCTTTCCTTACACTTTTCATGCTTAATTTAGGTTGCAGGTAATTTAATTATTTGAGGATTATGTTGTTCATGGTGTGTGTGTTTATGTGTGTGTGTGTGAGTGTGTGTCAGAGAGAGAGAGATATATATATTGGTATTGTACTCAATGTCAGGTTGTGTGTGTGTGCCTGTTTGTGTATCTGAACCAGAACAACACTTGAGGCAGCTTGTGTCTATGATCAACGGGGAGTCTGCAGATAACTATGTCCATATGTTAATCTTGTGTTTCTACAGTGTCTTGGCGTGTGTGTGTGTGTGTGTGTGTGTGTGTGTAGTATGACAAGCCAAAGCCATGCACCCTCATCCGGGTCAAATTCCATCAGACATGGCTGGTGTGTCAGGGTTAGTTTCTGGAGCAGAGGTGGAGAGCTGGATATTAAAGACATCACTCTGGACTTCCCTCTTTATTTGTGTCTCTCCCTCCCTCGCTCCCTCTGTACTGAGGCAAGGGGGAATGATTGATGAGATGGGTATTCAGCGCATAGGGGCACCCAGGAGCGTCCACTCCACCCCTCTCATACTGACACAGACGTACACTGATATGAGAGTAATTAACCTCAGACTGTGTTAACCCCAGCTGCCCATTAGAAGGACAACAGGATTGATGGGGCTCCCCCCAGTCCTTCACAATCTCTACAGTCTGGGCAGGATTAGAGCACACTGAAATGTATTACCATTTTCTTTTGCAATATAAACTACACCGGGCTAATCATGCAGTGCTTGAATGCTCACAGTTAAGAGTAATACCTTGCCACATTCGAGGTGTGGATGGATGGTTGACCCCGAAGGGCAAAGGAAGGATAGAAGTTAGGCAGCATTCAAACACTCTGATTTTGGTGATCTTAAGTGAGAATCACAGTGCTACAGTAACACTATGTACACCTTTTGTGTGATTTTGTGTCTCCCCTACCTGCTGCATTGCAGTGTAAGTTATACACAGCCTTCACTTTAACATATTTGCCTGTCTAGCTACAAACAGACAAGGAGAACCCAAGGAGGAAAAAGTGGACATTAACTGCCAGTCTGTCCTAGTTTGTTACTCATCTTACAGTACATTGTCTGTACCAGTTTGGGCATTGCCAAGGGATTTGTCACGTTCTGCTTTGTCACTTTCTGCGTCAGATCTTAAGGAGTCGAACTAATAATGCCACCTTCATAGATGGACTTTGTCCCTCTTGAAGTTTTAGATATTGACAACATGGGCTTATTTGTAAGCAAATAATTTGTAGGGCTGCCAAGCCATAGTTGGAAAATGTGTTTGGGAATTGTAATAGTATACAGCAAAATGGTTCTCTGTGGTGTTGTGAGCATGTGTTGCAAAATGATGTGCTGATCTATCGATGCACCTAGACACCTACCTGCTTGCACTTACCTGTAAGCCTTTGTTCCAGTCTTGAACTGTATAATGTATTAGCAAATTACTAATAGAGCAAAAGTCTTTGTCCACAACGTCTTCTTTTGTGAGTCAACTTCTTAGTTAGGACTCCCATTAACAATGTGCTACTGTGGTAGTTTCTCTTTGTGAAGAACAGATATCATCGAAATCAGTGCTGACAAGTCCATTTACACAGGCTAGCCACAGCGTTGTTTATCTAATTGTACCTCTAGACACGACAAATGGAATTCATGGGTCAGCCTCAGTTGACGTGTCTCATTTACAACCTCTTCCACTCTGATCTCTGACCTCTGGGACCTGGCTCAAGTCTAGAATCTGGTCCCCCAGATGAGGCTCTTGTCATTGAGATATCACATGTGACATCTCTGTTTCAATCCACAGCCTTAGTGTTGCTCTGCCTGGAATTGTAACAAGTGAGCACTGCCAATATTTGGTAAACCTGATGAGCTTCCAATCAGCACAGACTAGACAAGTCTTTGTGTATTGTCTACAGTTTATTTATTGGCACCATTGATAAAAATCAGTCAAATGTTGCAACATAAATAGCACAAGGAATTGACCGTATTATTTGCTCAAAATTTGGAGAAAATTATATTATTTAATTAAAAAGATTGTTTAGTAAACTAGGTTATTTTGTGTCAAACAATCATTATTGCTGGTACCTTTTGTTGCAAAGCTTATTTTACCTCCTGTTTAGTTTCAGTAGATTGGCACTTATACTCAGTGTAACAGCTTCATATATGACCCATGTAGGTCATGAAACATTTGTTTGAAATGGTTTGACAAGCTGTTACAGAAACTTCTTGCATTTGAACACAAATCTGTGGTGCTTTCACATTTGAGAGCATAGATGCTACTGACCCAGGGTGTGGGTTGAGCTGAGTTCCTCATGGTTTTATGATTATTTCATTACTGTCATGATCTAGAATAGTTAAATAAGTGGGATTAAACAACACATTTTCAAAGACTTTCAAAGGCTGCCAACAGTGAGCCCGCCCCACTGTTCACTTTGTCAGCCACAATCCATGTGGCAGTGTGCCTCTCCTCAGTCTATGATCAGGCCTTATAGAGTGGGGCAGACCCACTGTTGGCAGGCTGGGAGGAGATGGCCGCCTTCCAGTCAAAACTCAGGGAATTAATGTCCCTTGTAACCTGATCCCCAATAAAATGATCCCCAATAAGATTATTCTGATCCTGATGTGTCTCTGGAACTTCAATCTGAATTACGAAAAATTCACCTTGATTTTCCCATTTCAAATTAACCTCTTTTCATATCTATGTATATTTCTACAAAACCAAAGGAATTGATTCATATCAAGATGGCACTCACCTTCAACTTTCGCATGTTTTCTCAATTCAAATGACATAACACTTATATTATATTGTATGTCTCTCTTTCTTTCCTCAGGATCATTCCTTCATCATGCAGTATAATGATGGCAATGCAGAGGTGGTGTCAATGTGGGTTTGTCGCTGTCTGGAGGAGAGGAGAGCACAGCAGGCCCAGGGACGCATGTGACCCCCCGTTTCAGCTTTTCACCCCGACCCTCGAACACTCTCCGAGGGCTTTGGGGTTAAGTATGTCCATACGCACCGTACCATTGACTTGATGTGGATGGACAAACATCACCAGACATTAATTTAGATAGTTAATGGCCTGTGAGAAATTCTTCCCTTCCAAGCGCTCTTAAGCACAGTGGAGATCTTGTAACCTTTGAACTGTTGTTTGTTGGGCCTTTTGTTGAAATGTTCACCTGTGCCCCCAACAGACGTGTGCATATACTTTCCAGTGTGCGTCTCCAGCCCCAAATTTACCCCCACGTTGTTTAGGAGTGCTACAGGTGTGCAGTGAGCATCCCGCTCTGATTCATGGTGACAGTCCTGATTGACAGGATCAGTTATAAATAATTTCAAAACATATAATTGCATTACACTGAAAAAGTAGTGCCATTTCCAAGATGGTTTCTCAAATAACCCTCAGGTGAAAACCTTGTATCGCCAAAATGTAAACTTTTCAGGAACTCAGAAAAACAGCCTTGTTTTTAGCTTGGCCACCATTTATTTTTGAGTTTGTGTTCTGGGCTTTGAAAGGGTTTCATGAGACAAAGAGGATGGAGAATTTTCTCAACTCCTAGAGGATCATGAAATCCTTCAGTTGAAGTGAAAATTTGAGTTTTTGACACAACAACAGCGTTGTGCTTTGCTGTTGACAGCTCTCTAGCGAATGTTAAGGTTTTTGCCTGTGTGTAACTGCCCATGTGTGTGCCTGTTTATTACCTCATCAAACAAAAGTTTTCACAGTAATTGCAAGGGATTGACATTTTTCCCGCAATTTACCAATTTTTTTCAATACTTAGACTGTAATTTTTGTCTCCCGGTATTCCCTAACCTTGTGAGTCAGGCTGTCTTGCGAGTTTATCACAACATACTGTCCGTTAGGAGGCTGGAATAAAAGGCCTGAAGAAAACTCTCTGGGTCTGATCAGCTTTGGAGACTGATGTCCAGGAGTGTTTCTGTTTCTGCCTGCAGCCGCCCAGCAGAGTCGTAAACAAACAACAACAAGGAGCACTCCAGTGTTCGTTGTGTCACTGCAGTCATAACAACTGTTACACAGTGAACTGAGGTGGAATAAGATACTGCCAAACATCTCTTGAGATTGACAAGGTTACTGTCTTTAGACAGCACATCGCAAGGAGCTGGGCTTTTCTTTCAGTTTAAAACATTTTTTACTCTATTGCACATCTTTTGTTTCCATTTGTGCAGCCGTTCCTGATGTTGAATGCTATTGAATGAACTGTTGGAGAGGGAATTTTGCTGAAGCTTTCATTCAGTACCTGCTATTATTTGTTTGAGTAACACATTTTTTTGTTTGTTTTTTGAGACCATGAAGGATGAGAGGATGCATTCACACATGACTGAATACCTTTTCTTCATTCCAAATTTTGTGTTTTGCCCACATTGTTGCCAATAAATCCTTACTTTACTAAGATCTGTCATGGATGATGTAGAAATAATAGAATTTTATTGGAAGATCAGTAGGTTTCCTGTAGAGGGCATTTCATTAATGCAGTGCACTTAACGCCAAAGCAAACCTTGACAAGCCAAATGGTGATTGATATGGATTTCATAAGATAAGGCAAAGATAGAAGGTTAAGTGACTAAAGTAAAAGGACATAAATTAGTCGCTTTGAAGGTCTTTGATATTTCCTTCAAATAGCCTTTAGTTGAATGGAAAACCTGGACTTTTTGTTATCATGGGCAGCTGATGGAATGAGTGGCTCAAGTGCAATTAAATGCAGTTACTTGGTGCAAACTGTACAAGGATCAGGGGGAAATTTAAAGAATGTAATAACGGTGCACCAGTGCAATACAAAAGGATTAATGCACCTTTTTAGGTGAGGAAAACTGCTCCTAAAATTTCAGTCACTGGCCTTGTGCTTTAAATCATAAAGTTGAAAATACACTTGGTGTGTGTAGCACAATCAAACTTGTGCACCATTACCATCTTTATGGTTTGGGAACTGTGTACCAATTACTTTGATCTAGTTTTACATGAGAGAGGCTAAAGTGTCTGTGTGTTTATGTATCTGTTTCATTTCCCAGCGTCTTGTTTTCAGAGTGGGATATTGATTTGGCATCTTTTGCTCAATAGATTTATGTAACATTTACTTTCCGGTGTAACTGACCCTACTGCTGGGCAGACGATGGAGAAAATATGGGTGGGAAATCCCAGGCTGCAATGCGAGAGGGAAAGTCATCACAGCGCCCTCTATTGGTTGTGCTCAGATCTCAGCGAGAGAAGCCTCCGAGGAGAATTTGATATATAATTTCATTACAGACAACACAAAATTGAACTTTACATGGATTTTTTCCCAATGTACTTTGTTCTGTGTGTGTTACAACAGTTATGGTAAAGTTGGTGCAGTTAATTACTGATGGTAAATTGTTGTGCTTGTTAATGGCATTGAGCGAATTGGGATTTTTCTCAGGAATGAACGCAACCAGCAGGGGCGCTATAGTTGTCACTTTCCCTCTCCTTATGAACAAATCTGTGGGTGCCATGAATTGTCTCTCTTTGAAACCTGTAAATGATGCACAACTTATTCACTTTTATTTTTATATATGTATATATATATATATATATATCCTGTTACCTTAATGTTGGGAAGCACTTGTGTACAAGATGCTTCCAACCTTCATGAAAATGAGTTCGGTATTACTTTGATAATTAGCGCAACTCAGAAATTGATGTTGTTTGGATTGATAAGATGTTCCAATAACTGAAATACATCAACATGTAACTTCCAAATTTGGTGAATATAATTTTTTTTTTTTTTTTCCATTATGCCACATATTTTGTTCATTATGCTCAGTTGGCTAATTGTCAGTTTGGATACGTGAAATTCTACTATATTGTAATTCCAACTGTGGGACTTTTGTCCATCTTACATAAAGTTTAGGCCTTAAATGTAATTACTTATGTAAATACTTTGCTCTTTGGTAAAACTATTAAATTACAGTGGAAAATCATGAGAGTACCATAATGCCCAATGGCTATTGATAAACACTTTGCAAATGTTTAAGTATTTCTGTAAGTCAAATGAAACAACAAGGAAAATGATACATTTATTGCACAACTGCTAAATTTCTGTGAACAGATGTACTGTGAACTCCAAAAGTTTTTCAGACAGACATCTTTGACTGTGATTTTAAAGATGGATATATGTAATATCAGTGGAAATATTTATTATTTTTACTTTCAGCCTGCTTACAACAGAGATCGCCTCAACTCTTGGAAGTGACTGTCACCCAGTTATTTTTGCTATTATCGCCTGTTTTTTGCCTAAACCATGAACAATGAAGTCTGTGATGGGATCCAGCAGAAATATCAGTGTTCTGATATCATTTGGCTGATAATTGCCTTTCCCATAGTTATCTGTGTTGGCACATACAACCATAATGCACAAATAAAATTAAAGGTATTTGACTATAATTACTTAAGAGTAAGTTTTGAGACTTTGTGGTTCACATTTACAATCTTGAGGTGGCTAAAACGCATACTGGTCATTTTTTAATATGTTGATATTTGGATGTCTTTTTGCATGGCATAACCCAAGCAGAAGCACCTTGATATCTTAAGTCTGGTTCCAAGCCAGTATTGACACTGCTTTGAATTTCCCAAGTAATCTTAGTTAATCCTTTAATTAACAATGCCCCTTTTCCTGGGCATTCATTTCAGCATTAGCCTGTATAAAAGTGCTGCAGGTGCACCATATCACTGTGCTAAGACTTGATGAATATTGTGCTTACATGGTGTTGTTATACCACCGTAAGCATGTTGTGTAGGAGGGAGATTTCCATCAGGGTGTGACAGTGTTATTGGACACTTACAACACTTTTCCATAGGTTAATACACTGAAGTAAGACCAAAGTAAAGTGTAATCGGCTTTTATTACTCTGATACATTTGTTGAACACAAACCATCGGCTCCTGATGCTGAGGTTCATTATCATAAAAGCACACAATGCATACATTTACCAGTCATTGGCTATTAGAGTTCATTAGAAGAGTTAGTAGAGAAGAACCAAAGTGATGAGTGCTCATCGTGAGGCTCCACAGCAGCAGGATTGATGCCTTAAACCCTTGTTTACTTGACTTGCCGTCAGCTAACCAAACACGCCGTCCATCCGTCCTTTACCACAATGATTTCACAGCAAGACGAGACCCCACAAACTAATTCTGCTGACAACTGTTAATTCCCCAGGGATTGTTTGAATGTAATACAAAGACATTGTATTTAGTTCTTATAATGATGTAAAATTAGATTTTGTTTTTTTATTCCTTGCCTATCACTTCATCTCATGAGTCTGGCTTTTTCCAGGTTTAAGGCCTTTATCAAAAGCTTTGAATGTTAACAATTTCTGGGAAAAAATTGCTTGAATGTAGGCTAATCTTAAATTGGAAATGGAAGACTATGTACAAAAAGCGCTCTGTGATTTCACAACTGCCATAATACAACGCAGAGCCCAAATATGAAAAAAAAAAATCATCATTCAACTACTTTCAGAGCTCAGTGTATGCTGATTTTGTAGTAATTACTTTTTATCGAACAATTTGAAGCCTAATGTGACTGGATGACACAAGGAGTAAATTTATGCAAAAACTCAAAACTAAAAAATGAATACTTTGTGCTATTGTGGATTCTCAAGTAGGAACCTATAGTCTTTGTTTATCAATGTCTGTATTTTATCAGTGAAATTTACATATTTAGATTTCTTGTCTTTAAGCTTATGGGCCACACCGGATTTTTCCCCCAATCAAAAACATCTTAAAACATTATTGTTGTTGATTAGTGTTATTTGTGTGTTTCTGTGTAGGTCTGCTGTTTTTAGTTCATGTTGAATAATGAGCTAAACCACATTTGAGTTAATCAAATTCGATCTAGTTATATTCTGGGACTTTTGATGCGCTTTACAAAATGATGATTTTGTACTTCTGCGACTCCCGGTTTTGGCTCTTTGCTCATTATGTGTAGGTGGAATGACAGTGAAACCACATCAGTGTCATCAAAACGATTGCAAGCAGTAGCAATTTACAGTTTGATAGACGTCTTTAGCTTGTTATTAGCTTGTTAATTTTATTACCTATCAATTCAGCCTACAATATGGAGAGTTACATAAAGCTTTAAATGTTATGTAAGGTAAATTCAGTGTAAGGTAAAAGTGATTTGGTGTTTCTCCATTAAAAAATAGAAGTAGTATGAAAGAGTTATAGCTTGAGGAATCTCACTATTCTGTATATTAGGAAGTTTGTGTTGCACATTGGAGTTAAACAGGTAAACATTTTAGCATTGGGAGTAATTGTGTTAATAGAGAACAAAAATATAACAGCAATACAAGATAGTAGTGTTTATGCTGAAATACCATCAAACAGTGCTACTTTTGCCAAAATCATTGAATATGTTCAAGAGGGCAATAATGCAGCCATACTGCAAAAGGCAACAACTCAAAAAAGTCATTTTTCACCTCAGGGGGTTTTAAACTTCAACTGAGTGATAGATGTGAAGCTTAATGAATAATGTGCACAGAATTGCTATATCTTCCTGGTTTAATATAATTACCTTTTCTATGCCTTTGTCAGTCAACTGGTGGTGATGTCATTGTCATGGCAGTCTGCGTTCTTTCATCAGAGTGAGATATTGTGTAAGCTACTGTGAGAAACTTCATAGAGCTTTCTGTCTGAATGCAAATCCTAGCTGTGCACAAATCTATTGAGATGCAAGCATGATTTAATATGCAGCTTTACATCACACAGAGCCATAGAGATATTTCTGGACCCCTGACACACACACAAAAGGAACATGTAAAGTCATTCACTGGATTGCATATAATACCATCTTTTAAAATACCGCGAAAGAAATTTGAGAGCAGACAGAAAAACGGTGTTATTTGTAATTTGATATCACCTGATTCTGCAGGAATTCTTTCACCGCTTTATTTGATCTTTAAAAGCAAGTGAACTTAAGGAAACGGCTCTTGTGGTTGAAGTGACCTTCATTGATAGTCAGGATGTGCCGGATACTGTACGCGCTATTTGTCCCTCTTATGCTGCACTGTAAGCACCAATTAGACTACTCTTTTGAGGCAGAGGAAGAGCAATAATGCACAGAATATTCCGTATGTGGCAGAATACTCCTTGTCCTTGTTTCTTTTTTTTTTTTTTTCCCATAACAAGAATCTCCCTTCTAGTGCTTCTGCACACAGAAAAGAATATGGGTCCTTGTGCCACCCATGTCCCTGAAAACCCTGTTTCACGTCTGAGAAAGTTGATTGGAAGTTGATGCAGGGTCGACTCTATAATATACAGGGCCTGCCAGGAGCACCAGCCCTTCACTGAGGGAAATCCTGATGCAGTGTCAACTTATTTGTAAATGAATTCAATATGCATGCATTTGATATTGCTAGAAAGGACTAAATGTCTCCTTTCTTCTAATTTAGCCTACTTGATTTGCAGCTATTCTTCTCTGTGAAGCCACATTGTGTTTCCGAGCTTGACTTGTGTGCACATCGCAGTACTTAAAGTTAACCGTGAGATGGTTCACACACTCTGAGGCACCAGTCAAGGTGCAATACAACCAAGCTACAAGCTAAGTAGTTTCTGCTACCTTAAATCATTATATGGAGATTATTTTACAGATTTTTATTTTTATTTTTCACTTTGTTCAGCGGAAAGTAGTGGAATGTTTATCCAACTTCTCTTTCAGGTCTTGGGGTCATCTTGTGATTTTTAATATGAATAATGACTGTTTTATCTTATTTTGCTTTTGTGACATTTACTGTTAAATCTTTAAAAGATTACCTTGGGTGCCTGCTGCTGGGGCTGCATGTATGATGGATCATTAAGAGAGCTCTCTAAGCTTTACACTCCTATTATGTAGCGATCACCAATAGCCTAAGTTACAGGAAGGTGTATTAGCTTAATTCATCTGTGGAACTCCCACTGTCCAGTGGCAGAGATTCTCTTCTATACTCTTTGAAAAGGTGTGTCAACTTCAACATGTCTGTGTGCCTGGTTTGGCAGAATTTGTGTTACTTTTCAACATATACTGTATATTGTTATGAATAAGCATATACCCAGAAGTTCTCAACGCAAACAATATTAATATATTATTACTTCAAAACATGAGTTAACTGCTGCATTTTTTTAGGAAGTTGAATGGAATAGTAGTGAATAGTTGGGTCAAAGTTCATTAGTTGTTCTAATGTTGTAATATTGACTGAATGAACTGAAGACAGTCAGTTCAATCAGTAAATGTCATGTTGATAAGTGTTCATCAGTTGAATCCACTAATTGATGAACTGCTTTCCAGTGTTATTTATTCTTTCACTACTGAGGCGGTCTTTAGTGTCCGTAGTTCATGTGTCACCAACTTGTTCCACCATAAGTGAGCAGCAGACTCTGAACTGATGCAACCACAAGAGACTACTTGCAATGTCAGACAGAGAATGACAACTTATATGTTGTAAAATGTCTAAAAACTGTAGAGGCAGAGACAGAACTAGATACTCATTTTCAGCATGGTTATTAGTTGTTTTCTTTATCAGAAATAAATGTATGCCTCACCTAACCTAACATACATACACAATGATGTTAATGATTGAAGTTGTGTTGGTGTCACTGAACTGCACCGTGAGTATTTACAGTGAAACAGGGTGATGAGGATGGAGCGGCTCTGCAGCAGCTCGTGATGATATTATAATTCCTGCAGCCTGCAGTGTTTTGGTCTCTCTGCCCGCCAGTAGAGGAAGATGAAATGTTTGCTGTAGCATGTAAATTGTTGCTGAGATCAGATCAGGCTGATCAGATGATCTATGGCTGTGCTACATGTGACCTATAGTGATAATATGTCTGGGATGAAAATGTGGATCCTCGGTCTCATCTCGCGGGATATTGACCGCGTATTGTTTGGAGATGCGTCTTCATTTCGCGCAGTCCGGAGCCTCATATTCCCATATTCCCACCGAGCCGCGTCTCTCCATTGTATCGGCCGATGACCTTTTTCCACAGCAGTCCAAGTTGATTAGCACATCAGGCGGGACAATGAGCGGCCGCCCTGTACACAGCCATTACCCAGATCCCTTTATCAATGTCCTGTAATTAAAATGTCACCGTTTAATTTTCGAGCCATTGCTTTTCCTCTCGGCGCAATCGTTTCCCCAATAAAAAGTGCAATCGAAATGCTCTTTTCACTGGAAACAAAAAAGGATACGGAGAAACCGTTTAAGTGCGCCGAGCAGCGAGGGGATCAATAGGCCTATAGCCCAAGAACAGGATTGATTGGTCTCTAAAATGGAATTTATAGGGGTCATGGTTTTATAGGGTGCTGATACAACTGTTAATTATAAAACATTTGGCTTCAATTGCTGCTGTTATTAAACCTGTCCTGATTTAGACGGGCTTGATTTATCTTCCTATATAATATGACAGAATGCAAGTGGCTTGGAAATACACCTTTAGAAACACGCATGAACTGTTCCTGCGCGCTTCTGTCCAGCAAATATCACACCGCTATCAGTGTTGTAGACCCGAACTTAAAGGACGACGGCATATTGTAATCTAATACAATTAAAGATCGGTGTTTAATTGGAAACAGACGCTCCTATTGGCTCTAATTGATGACGGAAGAGTTGTTATTCACCACTGTGGGTTAAAGCCCCTTTTCTCATGGACACACACCTTTTCCAGCCCCTCTCTCCCCTCCAGTGAGCCTGTGTGCTCAACATGGACCCAACAAGCAGCCACAAACCTATAACAGCTTAATTTCGATGATGATGATTCAGTAATGCGGTGGTAAATAAAAGATTGGTAAACTATGGTCTCTCATAAGGCAAGCAACCTCCAATGTAAACAAAAAGCAATTAAATCTTCAGAAAAACGTTAATTTCTGCCTTTTTCCCCTTAAAGGATCCTATAACTTACATCACTTTGATACTAGGACTTGATTTTGTCTATATCGGCCTACTGTTCCATCATTAAAATAGGCTACATGTCAGACCAAAAAGGTGAGTAAATTGAATTTATGGGTTTGCCCTCCATCCCTGACAATAAAACATTGCCAAAACGCATTTTTAAAGAGAAAAGCTTGTCCCTGGATATATGGACCAATGTCCCAATATTAACAGAAAAATTGGCTGCATTTAAAATTTTTTGAATGTATCGATTATTGTATGAAAGAACAAAAATATCCCGCTGCAATAGGCCTGTAAACGCGACGTGTAAATTATAAATTAAACGTTTCTTAAAAGTTATTTCCAAAACAGCCGTCCGTCCCCATCCACTCGCGTGTTAAATAATCCATCAGGCCTGCATGGCTTCACCTCATGAGTTGGGAATCCTAATGACTTAAACCTGAAACACATTAATATTTTAGGGGAAAGGTTTGTTTAAACAATTGGACGCATATAAATGAGGCTCAGGTAATTTGCTCTTTGAAAAAAGAAAAAAAAAGAAAAGAAGACCTGCATTGATGTGTATCCAACAGTAATAAAGAGCCCGCCTAAAATTACCGCTGAAATGTCTAATTAAAAACTCAGCGCTGATCCAGGAGCTGCCAGCCACGTCAGCTCACGTTTCCCCCGGAATAAGCAGCGACAATGACGCATTCAGTCGGTGGTCTAAATAATTAAAAAGAGAGGAATAATTACAGTATAAAATTGTAATTATTGCCGGGCTGGAGGGAAGCCTCTTGATGGTGAAAGAGGAGAGGATGCGCTTAGATCAGGTTCAGCTATAAGGCTCGGGCTGCCTGCTCCATCAATATTGCAGGGAGGTAAAGCTGGTGGAGCAGCAGGCGACCTGAGCCTCCGCAGCCCAGGCTCATGTTCAGACTGAAGGGGCTGCATGAGGCGGGACACCGGCAGTCTTAAAAAGTGATGCGTCCCGCCCGGTCAGGCAGATCAGCATCATAGGCCTATACACTATCGCTTCACTTTGAGAAAACTACACGCAAAATAGTCAAGTCAGTCATTTGTTTTGTTTTGGCTCGCTTCTTGCAGCTTAATGACAGCCAGTTAACCAAAATCTTAACATTCAGCCAATTTTGGTATAGGCAATTTTAAATTCATCCTAAATGTCCAATTTTGTACCCCTGTCAGTCACCACATGGCTTGCTTAACACACTATACCAAGTTTATATTTGCTTTGCATGGATGATAATGAATATTTTCTCTTTCTTTTCTTTTTTTCCCCATTCTCATTTCATGCATGATCCAAAATTTTGCGACTGCAGACTATTCGTCTTTAAAAAAAAAAAAAAAAAAAAGAAAAGAAAATGACTGTACGCTGCATCTGCCTCGACTCATCACTCCACTGGTTTCCACGCCTCTTCTCAGCGTTCATTCCCCTCCAAAAGTGTCCGTCAGTCCGCCTGCAGCCTCCCGTCCCTCCACCTGCTGCAGGCGCGGACAGGCAGGCCAGGCTGCACCGGACGGGACTTGAGCGGGGTTAACCGATGAGCCATCGATCCAGTTATTAATAATGGATCCGGTCTTAACGGCAGCCAATCGGCCCGACTGGCCTCAGACTGTCGCTGTTTACATCATTGACTGTGGAATCTGCATGGCCTCCTTATGTGAAGCCCGACTCAACATTTTTCTACATTTACAGATTATTGGGGCTCCTGTGCTGCTGAGGGAGAAGCGTGAGTGTGTGTGTGTGTGTGTGTGTGTGTGTGTGTGTGTGCGGTGCAGCTGACAGTCTCGCCTGAGGCATATTATCAGCTCATCTTAGATTCGCCGTTTTCATTGCAAAGTGTCTGAGCAGAAAACGCGCAGTGTTTGATTTAAAACGTGTCCAATTATTTGACACACGAACAAAAGCAGGCGAGCCTCAAAATTCAAGGCGTCTTTTTTTTCCTTTTTTTTCACCGAGGCCTCAAATTGATTTGCGTGGCCACTAGAAGCCTAACAGATGGTCCTGTAACTTGATAAATGAGCCTGGACTCTCTGTCATTTCGCTGCCCTCTGTGTGATATTCACTCTGCCTCTGTTTGTCAGTTTGTTCATGCTGGAAATATGTGAATTATTAAAACTGAACGCTGCCCGATTGATGCTCAATACACTCGATGCATGATCAATTAGGCCGGTGCTTCCCAATGTGCGGTCCGGGGGCCCCCAAGGGGTCCTTGAGCGGGTCCAAGGGGTCCTCAGTGAAATTAAAGATAATTTAATATCACTGTTATTATTCATTTTATTCAGTCTAACTGTGAGAATGTATAAGAATGGCTATTTTGACTAGAAGCATCTCTCTCCACACTGATATTTCCTCAACTATGTCATGTAATTCTTTCCTAAATCATATCCAACAACAAAAATCTTCTTAAATGGGGGTCCCAGGACCAAAATGTTATCCAATTTGGGGTCCGCAGGGGCCTAATGGGGCGCATCGTTGACATGAAAATGATTGGAACTACCTAGCCTATATTACCCCGTCGCAAATTATCCCTCCCTCCCATTTTCCCTTCTGATCTGCATGTCCGTTTGAAAAGTGTGAATAATCAAATCTGATTTAATAGCTCGGGACGCTGTTATCTATGTGTCTCATCAATTAGGCCGGTGCTAGTCTATATTGTCACGCGGCCCAAACGGGGCTGCTGCCGCCGCCGCCGGTCCCGGACACAAAGTGGTTAAACAGCTAGTGAACATTAAGTGGGTGTGCCTTGCTGTTAGTTTGTACTTGTGCAGAGGAGAGGGGAGAGTCTCTGGGCTGGAGACAGACAGGAGAGAGCTGCCATGTGCTTCCTGTCTGCCAGTCACCTCCCCGGGATCCAAGAGGATGGAGGTCCTGCCTGCGCTCCCTCTGAAATAAACACTGCGCTCAGTTTCTAGTGTCAGTCCGGCTCTGCTCCGTCCTCCACCGGACTCACCAGGCCCGTGTTTCCACTCATTCGTTCACAGTATTTTTTTTTTCCCCCGTGAAAACTTGCCATATCGAAAACCCTGTTGGAGTATATCGTCTTTTTTTCCCGGAGAGAAAAGGTAAATGTCTATTCCTTTTTTTTAATTATTAATTATATCATGATATTCACTGTTGGCCGGCCTTTCTTTTAGGTTTTTTTTTCTATTTTATTTAGTCCAATATTTTATTTCGCATGCAACATTTTAGCACAACTTGTCAAAGGTTGATTTTCCTTTGCTCTAAAATATTTATTAGTCATATCATGTCAACTATTTCATAAGATTATTTGCATTAGAGCAGTTGCATAATATTCAGATCTATTTTATTGGCCTACATATTGCAATGACAGTGAAAAGTAAATACGTCCGATTTGCAGGTCAGCGTGAGATAGGCCTGCTTCAACCTAATTTCAAGCAACAGACTAAGGCTAATCTGTGTAGAAGCTTTAATTATATATAGGGCTAGTCTTTTATTAACAAAGCAAAGACGCACGGGTGGATCTGTGTAATTACCAGGAAAGCAGCTTATAGTTGTTCTTTTCCTCTCTGCTAAGCGCATTGGCGCAGCTCAGCGTGTATTTTCCTTCTGTCCTTATCCGTATATAAGGATCTTATGTGGCTCTTAAGTAGTTGCCCAATAACTGCTGAGCCGATTTGAAGATAAGAGGAGCAAGTCCACATCCATGCAGGCAGCCGGAGAGCCAGAGTGGAGAGAGAGTCTGTCATAATCAACGAGAAATTAAGGAATAAAACGTTAAAAATAATAATTACACAAGAAGACTTATTAATTTCACTTTATTTGTGTGGTGTATAGCCTGCTGCATAGGCCTAATGTAGTTTTATTTGGTCGGCCTTCATTAAATACTCTCATACTGTATTCATGATTATCATTGTTCTTCTTATTTTTTATCATTATTGAAACAAAATGGCAATAATAATAATAATAAAAATAATAATAATAACATAATAATAATAATAGCCTAATAATAATATGTTGTCGACTGTTATCTCTTTTCACCTGATTTTTATATGGATTCAAAAACGATACTTTCTCATGTTATACAGGCTAAGTGTGGCCTACATGTAATTCTATTGTTAATTTATCAGTTATTGGCAACATTTGTATTCATCTAAATATTTTGAGGAGGTCACGTAACGTAACGCGGTGATAATAGTGTGTTTTTAGGCCTTCCTTTAAAGCCAGTTTGCACTTTGATTGACAGGCTTCCAGGGATGGAGTCGATGCCCGGCCAGCTTCCAGCGGGACGAGACGCCAGCTCTTCCCCCAGCTCAAAGCAGGACGCACAAAGCTTCACCAGCCCCAGCTCGCTCAAACCAAACCAAGTCAGTGAGACTTCTCTGTACGGGGTTCCCATCGTGTCTTTGGTCATAGATGGTCAGGAGAGACTCTGCCTGGCGCAGATCTCCAACACCTTGCTGAAGAACTACAGCTACAACGAGATCCACAACCGCCGGGTCGCGCTGGGCATCACCTGCGTCCAGTGCACTCCTGTCCAGCTGGAGATCCTGCGGCGCGCCGGGGCCATGCCCATCTCCTCCAGGCGCTGTGGCATGATCACCAAGCGGGAGGCCGAGAGGCTCTGCAAGTCATTCCTGGGCGCGCACAACCCCCCAAAGCTACCGGAGAATTTCGCTTTTGACGTCTCTCACGAATGCGCCTGGGGCAGCAGAGGCAACTTCATCCCCGCTAGATACAACAGCTCCAGAGCCAAGTGCATCAAGTGCAGCTTTTGCAACATGTATTTCTCCCCGAATAAATTCATTTTCCACTCCCATCGCACGCCAGAGTCCAAGTACACGCAGCCGGACGCGGCAAACTTCAATTCGTGGAGACGCCATCTGAAACTGTCGGACAAAAACTCACCCGACGACGTTAACCACGCGTGGGAGGATGTTAAGGCCATGTTCAACGGGGGGAGCAGAAAGAGGACGCTGCCTATGAGCGGGTCGGAAATGTCCTCTTCGATGAAATCTCAGGCGTCATCCAGCCTCGCCCAGACCAGCTCCCCCGAGATCCCCCACAAAACTTTGCGGTGCGACGAGGACCGGGTGAATAATAACCTCAGTTTGGCGAACGGCGCGCGGAGCTACCCAGTGATCCCAGTGCCCAGTAAGAGTTTTGGCATGCTTCAGAAAATCCCCCCGCCCCTGTTCCCCCATCATCCCTATGGCTTCCCCGGGTTTGGCTTGTGTCAGAAGAAGGACGACGGCGTGGCGGAGCCGAACAAAACCAACGTGTCCGGTGTGTTTTGGCCTGGAGCGAAGGACGCCATCTACCCGACTTTCCCCATGTTCTGGCCCACAGCTGGCGGCCTCCCCATGCCGCCCTACCCGGGCTCCCCGCCCAAACCTCCCGCAGAGCTGCTCGGCGTCCGGCAGGGTGAGCTCGATTTATCGGACCAAAGCGACCGGGGCGCAAACACACCCAAAGACAGCAGCCACCACCAGCAGCAGCAGGACGGAGAGCGCTGCCCCAGCTCCCAGTCCACCAGGAACGACGAGGACAAGTCCGGCGACGAGACTTCCCCGAGGAAGATCAGCTACATCTCGGCCTTCAGACCCGTGGTCAAAGACGCAGAGAGCATCGCCAAGCTCTACGGCAACCGGGACACCTACAGCGTGCGGCCCGGCTACCTGTCCCCGGATTTTGTCAGCGAAAGCTCCAGTTACAGGTCGATATCTCCGGACAGGGACAGCGTGGTGGATGACGATGACCCCGACGTGGACGTGGAGACGAACCGGGGACAGGACGAGGAAGAAGAGGACTCGATCCGGGTCTCGGCAGGAGGAGACCGTCGCGGCTCCCCCGTGCCGGACCAGGTGCCATCCGGTGCCGAAGAGAGCCAGGAGCAGCCCGCCCCCAGTCCCAGAGCGGCTTCACCTTCAGCAGAAGAGCTGCATGCTGGGTCTTCAGATGAGGACCGGCAGATCCGCAATGGCTCGCCGCTTTATGAAGTAAGATTAGATTAGATGAAGTTTTAATGATACAAGTAGGGAAATCGAGTTACAGAGGTTAGGATAAGAATAGGACAAATAAGAGAGTATTGAAGACAGCAGAACAACTAGCCTAATTGTGAGAAAACAGAAGGCCTGTAACAAGTAATAATAATATGATCAATAGGACTGTAATTTCGCCAGGAATCCACATTAAATCTGTTAAACTTATTTTCTTTTCACATTATTATTAAGAATATGGTTCAGGGCAGAAACGGGCGGACTGTATTGGTTAGTTAGTGCCGAAGTGCCCATGAGCAAGACAGCGAGTCTCTACCAGTCTGAGCCGACCTTGACCTCTGACCTCCTACTGGAGTTCAAGAGAAGAACGAATCAGTAAAGAGTCACCTTATTATTTAAACTTATGTATCACGTATCATTTTGGCGTTCTCATTTCGCTCATTTTACTGTTACGGTTTGTTACCAATAGGCTGCCTTTAATTTAACCCAGGCTATATTTAGGCCTACACATATTTCTTTCATTCTTAAATTTGTGTGTTCTTAGTATTCTTCATAAGACATTTTACTCCAGACTGCAATATAAATAGCCTACTTTCTATTCAAACGCTATGAAACCCCTTTTCATCATTTGAGGGCGCGTGTTTCTTTTTAGAGGCATTTCAGCATCTTCATACCAAATTGCGGGGCTCTTGGTTTTTTCAAGACGGGCCTCAATTATGTGAAGGATGATTGTTGGAGCCGCGAGACGGCGGACCTGCCCACCCGGAGAATAGGTGGAGAAACAGGAAATGACATATAATTGGGGCTTCGTATTAAACATAATTGTCTGGTTAATTTCGCAGGTGTACACCCATGAAAAGGACGCGCACGCGCTTCTGAACGAGCCCTCGTCGTTTGGGTCGAAACAATCGAGCAGCCCACGCCGATCCAATGGTAATTATTGGTCCAATTTATCGTATGGTTTTAATGCAAATTTGATTTTTTTATCATTATTATTATTTTTTACTGAAAATCTTCACTTATTTATGTATAGGTGTGCTTCACGTCTCGGAACAACACAGTCAACGCAATCCCACATCCTATCAGGACCAAAAGGACAGACAAGGTGTGTGCGTTTATTTTATTTTATTTTTATTTTATTTCATTTTATTTTATTGGGTTATTTTATTTTAAAGGTTCCCATGTGCTCATTCCATCTTTCTAATTGGATATTATATTTTTCATAGAATAAGCCTTTCACAACTTTGTCATAGCTTGTTTGTAAAATAAATGTTTCAATATTGGTTTTACTGTTTTGTGCAGCCGACGGAGCTTTACGCATCGATATTAGCGTCCATGAAAAGGATCTGGAGAACATGGCTAAAGGTAAGGATGCCGTCAGGGCCAAAAGGGAAAACAGGGCAGAAAAGCAAATTAGGTGAATGAATTATCATCAGCAAATACCTGTTTGGATTGTTATTGAGTGTATAGCCTATACAAATTCACTTATTTAATATTTATGTAGCAGTCCAACGTTGCCGACAGGGCCTGGCCACCACGATCAATTAGGACACAACATAATTGATTAACACGGATATTTATTTATCATCTTTATTGTTTAAATGTACCAAAATTAAAGAGATATCATTAGCTAGCCTAATGTTATGCCTATAGCCTAAGTGTGAGTTTTTTAAAACCATAAATAACCGTTTAGCCAGTGCTATTTTTTATAGCCTATACACAAATATATATGTATAGTTATATATATATTTATTTATTAAAATGTATTTTAATTGTATTAAAACAGTGAATTCCGCCCTCAATTTAAATTCATCTGCCTATAAACCCAAGGTAGCTATAGCTTACTAAAGATGACGGGCCAAATTTTTATTTTGAATTTACATGTTGTAGGCCTTGAGTGTTTCCTCGTTGTTAACCACTTAATCACGAGACACGGAGTTTGACTTATTATTGTAAGAGGAAATCGTTTAGAGGCTATTAATATTTTAACGAACAGAGCCATAACCCCGAGGCAAGCCAGCTAATTATTTTACAACGCTTGGAAAAACCCTGGGACTCCATTATTATCGTATCAGGCTTCAGGCAATGCATGGCAATTACTTTGGCAGCGAGCAAAAGAAACCAATGAAATGGTTGTTATCAGGGATGTAAACCCACCTGAAGTCAGTTTACCAGGCTGACATGAATCTTTATGCTGTGAAATTCATAATAAAGCAGAGGAAGTTCTATCAAACTGATGTGAGTTATATGAGGATAAGGTCAAATGAGGGGAAAAAACACATTTATGCTTTTTGAAACATAGTGATATTGGTGGTTGTTTGCATTATTATGGTTTACTCACCTACTTATTCACCAATACATCACTGCTTGTTATTCAGAAGTAGGTGTCACACAGAGGACGTTTTGTGGATGAATAATGAAATTTGGTCCTATAGCAGATGAAAAATATTCTGCATTTCTGTCTGAGATGATGTTGAAATTGATGCAAAGCCTTTTTTGGGTTTGCAGAGGAACTGCAGAAGCAGCTTGTGGAACAAGTGGAGCTGAGGAAAAAGTTGGAGAGAGAATTTCAAAATTTGAAAGGTAGGCCAAATGTAAGTCTCACTAGATCAAAGCCACAAGACTCGATAAATGTATTTTCTTTTTTAAATCTTGGGAATATTAAACTCTGTCTGTGTTTGTAGCCTAAATGTTAGAGGGAGAGCCTTTATTTACTCTTGGATTTAGGACTGTATCTTCAAATTTATGTCCACAATGTCAGAAAGTTTCCCTCTGATGTGGCCTTCCGTACTCTTCAGATAATTTTCAGGATCAAATGAAGCGTGAGCTGTCCTACAGAGAGGAAATGGTCCAGCAGCTGCAGATTGTTAGAGGTTGGTGCCTCCATAGATTATCAGTCTAAACCGGATGTAGATCAATGCTCTTTAAGTTTATGGGGAAATGTTGAACCACAAAAAGAAGTTTAAGTAACATAGGCCGTATTAATCAATCCGAACCAGCTGTGCTCTAAACCTAAAAAGGAAAAGTGACACTTGCATATTGAAATATTGGCAATTTGTGTCCAGCCTTTTTCCTGTAAACTCGATCCATTTTTTCTACTGCAGTTGAGTAAATTCTTATGATATCAAAGGGAGAAATTGAAACCCCATTGTTTTGTTTGCAAAGGTTATTTTCTCCTAAATCATGCTCTGGAAAATTGAATGGACAGACCATTATGTAGTGCTGTATCGGTTACATGCAGTAGACAGCAACTAATGCCACCCTTTAAAGGATTGGTTTCATGTTACAGCAACACAGTAGTTTAAATACAGGGTTCAAGTACACAGAGGGGTCACTCTAAATACCATAGGGGCAAACAGCATACATTACAGCCATCCACTTCAGATGTTATGTAGCAGCTCATATTTTCTTTTTTTCCTTTTTATTCCTTTTTTTTTTTTTTTTACATTTTTTATTTTTATTCATTTTTTTTTCATGTTTTGCTAGACACATTGTGCAGCGAGTTGGACCAAGAGAGAAAGGCTCGTTATGCAATACAGCAGAAGCTAAAAGGTAATTTTATACGGTCCAAAAAAGGAGCAATTGAACTTGAATAAATGTCATTATTGCCCAACCATAAATATGCAAGTGCTACTTTTTTTGAGGCTCTCCAATGATCAGTGTGATCAGTTTGTTAGACAAGTGAATTTGACGATTTTTGAAATATACTGAACAAAAATATGAACGCAACATGCCACAATTTCAAAGATTTAAGTTAAAGTTCATATCAGAAAATCATTTGATTGAGAGAAATCAGGGATGTAAACAAATTTGTGCACAAGATTGGAGAGAAATAAGCTTTCTGTGGATGGAATATTTTATTTTAGCGAATGAAACATGGGACCAAAACTTTACATGTTGCATTTATATTTTTGTTATAGATTACATGTAAGAAAAACATTAGAAAAAACAACTTACACATGATTATTTGAACAAGAATTGATGTTCAGATCGTGTTAAAACCAGCTGTGTAATTCCCCCCCACATGTTCTCATTGATGGACCCCTTCCTCCCTAGAAGCTCATGACGCCCTTCACCATTTCTCCTGCAAGATGCTGACCCCCCGCCACTGTACCGGAGCCTGCACCTTCAAGCCCCCTCTACTGCCACCCTAGTGGACGCCCGCCGCACCCTCCACCTGACCCCAGATCAGCTCATTTTACGCCAGCCAAAAAACAGTTCCACCTCAAGAGTTCTCCTGTATTCACTTACCACCTGTAACCCAAGGATTACCGACCCGCAGATACACTATCGATTTTAGCACTTAAGTGAATACGCCGAGACTTGCATCGAGCTGAACTCTCGAGTTAGGAGATCAGGATGTACCTAAAAAAAAACATGGAGTTCATTTTATGTTATGATGAAAACACTGGATTGTTGATGTGAAGCTGCAAAGCTCTTGAGAAACGCCCAAACCAAGGAGTCTGTTTGAATCAAAATCGTCTGCTCTTTAGATATCCTGAAAAAAACCCCACAAAAAACAAACCCAACCCTATTAATATACATATATATATCATGTGACGATGTGCAATGACTTGTATTGTGATATTAAGTTCAAATGTATCTCATTATTTAGCTTTTGTTGCTTGTTTGACCATATTATGTGTTTTTACATATATTTGTTATTTATTCTGTGTCTTTGATTTAATTTATTTGTTTAGATTATTTGTAACACTGTATGTTGTTGACGTTAAGCACTTTAAATGGGCTAACATTTCTGAATTGGACCATGCTGTAACCCCCTATACCAAATTCTTTTATCAAAAATATAAGGATCTTTATGTTTTAATAGAGCACATTATTATGAGCACTTACTTTAAACAGCCCTTCAGGTTTGAGATAATACAATAAAGGGTTTTCTTTCACTGAGGCGCGTGTCATACTAACAACGCATTGATACTTTGCAGTGTACAGTTACAGTATGTTCCGTCGATATCCAAAAAAACTGTGTCTTGAGCCATTTATAGATATCATGTACAGTATAGACTGCATCTCTTTGTGATCAGCAGAAGACTTCAACACAAAACCTGTCCCATAATGCTCTCTGTTTCAGGGTTTTTTCTATCATTATATGCATCTGTGAATCCCATCACTGACAGACGAAACCAAATCTATTTCCTAGTTGGACTATTCATGCTCTCTTATGCCATTACTATCATCACATGGCTGTTTTTTTTGTTGTTTTTTGTGGAAGAAGGACACTGTATGAAATATGTTTAAACTGCCATTCATACAACTGCATTTCATTTTATTCAATTTGTTTTTTTGTTTGTGATGAAAACCCTCAGCAGTTGTGAGTGAAAACTGATGCCGGTATGTTCCACAATCTATCCACGATATTCTCATTCATGTATGTATATCCATGTCAATATTATTAAAATGTGAAAGCCACTTTTCTGCTCTATAGCCTGTCTTTTTCTTTTATTTTATTTTTTATCCAGTGTGAGCCTGACACCTGCTGGTCTCCACACAGAACAACACTTCATGAGATGGGATCATGTTTCCTCTTATTGTATTTGAGTCCAACATGATCTCTTTCATTAGACAACTGCATGACATGTCCAGTCAGCTTATGATGTTTGACGTTGAGTCGGGGGAGCAGCCTGATCTAATAGTGAAATCTAATTCTTCTGATGGGAGGGCTAATAGGTATTGATTACATGGCTGCTAAGATGGCTCTCGGTCCCTGGATGCTCCATACTGAGACAGATACTGGCATAATGTCAGTGACGCACAATGAATGTTAATTTTCTGAGGGTGTAATTGCCCTGCATGGCAAAGCCCGTTCCCTTTGAATACTAACCAGGCGTGTATGCATTAGTACCTGCTGAAAAACTGAACAGGACTGAACCGCTGTAGGATTATTAAGGATCATTTTGATCACTTGGCTGCAGGTTTACTGCAGGTTATTATTTATGATTGGAAAACACTTCAACATCAGTTCAACATTCAACTTTCAGGAAATCCTGGGTTTGTTTGATGCATTGTGATGAGTTTGGGAAGCAGGTTTGTTTACAGCAGATTTCTTCCTGACGCCAAAGTCTTTCTTATCATTGTGATTTCAGGCTAAAAGTTCTGCTGTAGACAGTTAGGACTGCATGTGTTGCTTTTGACACATTTCTGAGATAAACTGCATGAGTGTGTCTGTTGTGCATTTGACAGAGAGAGAGAGAGAGAGAGAGAGAGAGAGAGAGAGAGAGAGAGAGAGACTGAAAACTACTGGCATGATAAACAAAAAAATTAGGACTTTAGGGACTCACTTCAAAATGTGTGTCCATGACACCTGGGTATGGCCTTTTGTTAAATTATAGACAGACATATTTTAGAAATGTTTAAATATGGAAATACACAAATGACACATTTCTGTAGGTTTACCCTGATAGATTGTTTATTTTTATTGTTGAACTGTAGAGCTAAAAATTTTGATTCTATAATCAATATATACATCAATACAATACATCAATATAAATACTAAATATAATATAAATACATGCAGTCAAGTACCAATCAACAATGGACTTCCAATATTCCATATTTTTTCATTTCATACATGCTAAAACATAGTTTAATAAATACATAAATAAATTAAAAAAAATACATAACTAAATAAATAATCAGTCAAATAAAATGAAAAGGGGAAGGAGTGGTGGAAAACAAGTTAAAAAAAAGAAAACAACAGCATCATACACAACATTTCAATACAGAGTAATACACAGTAATAGTATATAAATATGTATATTTATATATACAGTATATATTGTTTTACAGGAACAGAAACATCCTCCCAGACTAATCAGATCTGTCTTCATTGTTATTTGCTCAGTGTACACTCCAGTTTCCAGTTTCTACATGCAGTGTGTTTACACAAGCCATTAACTTTGGGCTTGACTCCAGAAATCCATACACTGTAATATCAGCAGTTCTAAAAGGAGGATAATGTTTTATCTACCTATTGGGCATTGTATCTTAGGGTATTTGCCATTGTGTTTCTCTGTCTGTGGTATTGGTATTGATTCATTATTTGCTTGTACAAATATCCATATAAGGCCGGCCTGCACCTGCCTCATCAGTTAGGCCATCAACAATATAACAGATGGCAGAGATTCATAATAATATAATAGAAACCTCTGTATTTGCCTTTGTATGAACCCAGCTAGTTGTCAATAGATTATTTGTATGAACCTCGAGGGAGCAAGCATTTTTTTTTTTTTTTTTTTTTTTGATAATGGATTTGGGCATAAAGCCTAATGCGTTTTGTGTAATGATGATTTTCCAGTATGAAAGTATAAAACTATTATCCTAAGAATAGACATCAAAGCTTGGGAATAAACAGACTGTATGGGCTGTCATGCAGGACAAAATACTGGGAGAGGAGGGACGATGTGTGATTTGGATTAGCTGAAACATCACTGAACGTCTGGGACTCAACTCTGTTTCAGATGATAGGACGCCACCTACTGGCCTCTCTGCACAAGCTCCTTTCTCCTGTCAAAGTCTCAAACCTTGACTAAACCTTGTGTCTGGTTTAGGCATTTTTACTGAAAAGAGTTCAGAAAGCAGTAGCATCATGCACTGAATTGTTAAGTATTGCTTGTCTCTAAATATTCAAGCTACAGATGTCTTCATTTTGTTCTGTATTCTGAAGTTCAGGGGTTTGTACACTTCGTCTTATCATTAGAGACAAGCAAGAGAGAAATGAATGAGAAACTGAACAGTATGAATGCTTTTTTCTTAACAAACGGACAACTGATCAAAGAACATGAGTGGTATTTTTTTGTTAACAGAGTTAATATTTGGGTTGGCTATAGCAAGAGATGTATATGCCATTGTCATCAAAGTAATGGTAAAATAAACCAGATTGAAATGTATTCAATAATCAGAACTGTTTTGTATATGCTGATGGATTGAACATCATGCGTTTCACCTATCAACAAGAATCATTGCACAAGAATGTAGTTTTTGGTGCTCTATCCCCTGAGGAATCAATCAACTTTGATGGAGTCAGAGGCCCCAAAATATCATTTATCACCACAAAGAGATGCAGCAGACACAGGAGAACGCACCCCAAATTTTTTGAGGGGACACAATTCACATGTTCACAATGACTATCAATAGATAACATAGATATTGATATAATCATTGCCATTCTGCTGATAGTTGCATGTTCAAATACAGCTGTCTTTGGTGATGCAAAGCATGTAAAGCAACAGAAATCAGTGTTTTTTTATGTAGGCTATCAAACACCTGAGGAGGTTCGAACCCCTCAGTTTGAACGGACATGATGATGCAAGTGAGAGAAGGAAGGTGATGGAAGGTGAACTCACTTTGACTCAGCTTTTGTGTTTGTAAATTATAGTTTAAACAATCATAAACCTCTATAATCTGAATTAATAATGCACTAAATAGAATCAGCCAGTATCAAGTTTCATGAAGATGCGGTCCACACAAGAAAATAAAACAGTTGTGTGTGATACTTTATCGATTCTCATGTAGGGAAACTTGTTCTTTTGGCTTGGGAGGTCAAAGGTCAGGCTCAGTTGCAGAACAGCACTCTTGAAGCTGGTAGGGATCCAGTGTTTCGCTCCAGGACTCTTCAGCAGGTCAGACACTGACATGGGGAGTTGAACCAGGTCCTCCAGATAAATGATGGTTTCCTTACTAAAAATCATTAATATTATTCAGCAAATATCTTTTTTTGTGTCTTTATGTAGGCTAGATGACTGAAATATTTTGGCTGCCAACTGAAGATTATCTTTTTTTTTTTACCACCATATCACTGACCACACCAGAGGAATTGTATGAGTGTGCACTATGGAGATTTACATAGATCATCACATAGTTGGTATAATGCCAATAAAAAACTAGCCTCTGCTGCACAGTGTTGGGGCAATTTAACTGAATTTGGAATCAAAACAAACATTTCAAAACAAATGTTCAAGGTTACTGTGTGTCAAGCACCACTCTTATGCAATTTTGTTTTTATTAACGATTTAAATGTTCAAGGGCACACATCTTTTAAAAAGTTCTAATCCCCCTCTCCTTAAACCCAGCATGAATCAGTTAATACATGCTCCTCTTATATTTAGGTTTTAAACCGCTTGGCACCCTGAAAATATCCCATTGTGGGAAATTTTTGTCTGTGGTATTCCTGACTCAAATAAGCAAGAAAAGGCAAGAAGGCAAGAATAAGTGAAAATATGAGAACGGTGAATTCTAAGCTCCACAAACACAAAATATTGTTTTCAAACAAACCAAATGTGTATATATTGGAGGTTATACGTATGCATATCAGAGCCCCAAAACAGCCAAACAAGGTCGATTCTATTCTATTCTAATTCTGATTTACTTTATTGGCATGACAAGTATTCTCATATTGCCAAAGCATCAAATTGTGTAATAATACTGTATTATTATTACATCTAATTACATATAAATATTAATTATATACATATATAATTAGCCTACATTTATTACATATAATATTATTCTATTCTATTCTATTCTATTCTATTCTATTCTATTCAATGTGCTTTATTGGCATGACAGTTTACAAACAACCAAAGTATGTAACAAGAAATTAATCATCAATTAACCAACATAAAATAATAATAAATAATAATCCCATCCCATCCCCTCCCATTCTATTCTATTCTATTCTATTCTATTCTATTCTATTCTATTCTATTCTATTCTGCAGCCTTTTTCCCTACATGAACGTTTTGTCATCTTGAACACACCCCTGTCGCTCTGTGTGCGCGTTCACGCAGCGTTCTGCGCGTCCCAGTCATGTGACAACACCTCATCACGCTTGCGCAAAGAAATACAAGATGGCGGAGAGTGCGGAACTGAAGGTAAGGCGCAGCTTGAAATCATTATAAATTTACTCGGTTGCCAAGCGTTTGAATGCCAAGTCGCATTGTGCTTCATTAATTAAAGCTTCGGAGGACTGAGATCTTGTCACATTTCGTATTTTTCGCACAAACACCACTGGAACTTTATTGAATCCACGAGCGCCAAAGCCTGCACGAGCATGTTTTTGTTGATATTGAGACCCGCTTGTTCGCGTTAACTGACCGTTTTCTTCTATACACAAGCTACTGGCAAAGCATTACTGACTTTCTGCCATTCTTTGTACTTTATTTCATCATGAAGCCAGCGGTTCACTTCATGACATGATAACTGTTTTATAGTAGGATTTGATAGAGATGAGATGGTTTTATTTCGGGAGAAGTGGCGAGCATTTTCGCGCGGACCTGCTCCAGACTGTCAAAAAAAAAAGAAAAAAAAAAGGTTTTGCCTATGACAGCAGCAGCATGCATGTTAGTTCAGGTTTGAAGACATGCCTCACAGAGAGGTTATATTTGACAGGTGGATAATTATTTCAGTCCATGTCGATATCGCACATCACGTCCCAGCAGAGCTTGAGAGATGTTGTTGCCTGTTTGGAGCCGGTTGGAGCAAAGTAGCCTATCCTTGCTCAATATAACGCGTGGGATCTTCACTTTACCTGTTGATACATGCGTTTCAAAAACACACCGGTTTACATTGGTAGATAATTAACCCGGCGACAGGTCGAGATCAGGAAAACACTGGGTTGCTAATTTCCTAACCGTCCAGACATCAGACATGCGACTTGCTCTTTGATGTACCTCGCTTCCAAATTTCCTTTTTGCTTGTTACAACAAGAAAACCACTTTTTAAAGCTAAATGAGTAAATCGGGATTAGATAATTTATTCAGCAGTTATTGATCTGAGTAGATGGCTATTTTTAGCCAGTTCCCTGGTGTGTTTCCGTTGCCTGCTTGGACATAGTGGATCCATAGATGCTCTTTGGTGTCAGCTTTTGTTTAGCCCATGGTCTGGGACAATAAGATCCCCACCTACAACTACGCTTAAATTCCCACGATACTGGCTAGACAAGTTTTTGTAAATCTTTTGAAGCTGAACTGTTTTCTAGCTAAATCTAAGACAGGCTCTGCCTCTCAGCAAGATTCATGAAAAGCCAATATTGCCATAATGTGAACCAGTATCAGTATGTTATGGACTTGGCCATGGTTAATGACAAGACAAGAAAATGCACCCCTACATGAAGGACTGTGTTAGCTAAAGATCATTGGTTTGACTGCCCAAATATATTGGTAGCTGCTATTCCAAGTAATTAAAAATGTTGAAGATTCCTTCTCTGTACAAACAGAGGGAAGTGATCAGGCTGGCCTAGTGTTAACCTAATGCACTGCTATTTACTGTAATGATGGACCACTGATGATAATTCACATACTCTAATTTTAGGAAAACTTGCATTGCATAGATGGTTAATTTCAATAATATATTTACAGCATAACCTCACCACTGTAGCAGGTACGAGGGGCGGATCTGTCTATGTCAAAAAACTGATCTGATGGCTATAGCATCCTCAGTTTGGAAAGCACAAATAAATAAGTAATGTTTGATTTTATGATGGTGACTGATTTGACAAACTACAGGCAAATAGCTAAACCATAAACTGGCAATGGTGGAACTGGGTGAATTAACATATCGGCATTCACTGTTTGAATTGGCACACTATAAGCCTGCAAGCCATAACTTTTGGGGACAGCTTCTTAAGGACAGCTAGTTAGCTGTGTGTGTGTGTGTGTGTGTGTGTGCAGCCAGCAGCCAAACTAACTTGCAGTAGTCTTCTTCGCTCGCTTGTTAATTCAGAAATGCCATTTCCAACTCCGGGAAAGGTCAGTGAATACATGTAAATGATTAAGCGCTTAAACTAATGGCTAATTCTGCTGATGTGAAGATCTTTTTTTTTATTTTTTTTTTTACAGTGGTTGAAGTTGACTTTATTCAGTCCCAAATGAGCGGAGCTGTTAAACCTCCGTTCATGTCTCTGTTCATGTGTGAGACTGATCCATGGGCTGTACAGAGAACAGTTCACCTGTGTAAAATGCTAGCATGGACTGTGCTTCTCATTGGAGTAGATGTGTCCACTGTAACATCTTTGAAATAACCTTTTTCTTAGTTGGAAGTGGAAACTCCTCCGAAATTTCATGTTTGTTTTGGAAATATACATTTATAAGCCCTTTATCCTACTGGATACGTCAAACTGCTAAAATCGGACAGTTAACATGATAATTTTACACAAAAATACTAATTTTACACCAAAAGTGTAGTGAGCAGAGAGCCCAGAAACAACATTTGTACTGACTTGAGTTTTCCATCCCGAGCATTTGCCATACTTTATGATTGTCTTTGATATTTTTAAAATTGTTGCTCTCACCTTTAAAAGACAAAAACAGCATAACAGTGATATTGTGAACAAGGCATACGCACATGCTCCTGTAGCTCTTGCCCAGTGTCTTGTTGATAAGCCTTTTGGATTGATTGACTTGGAATTAATCCAAGCTTGACCAGTCAGTTGTGGCCGGTCAGGGGTTGATGACAACTTTTCTAGGTTGCATTAGTGCATTAGTGCATTTATACCAGGCAGTTAAATATAAAGGAGTCTATGAATGTGGTTTGAAAGTGTATGTGATTTCCTGACTTGACAGACACTGTTTAAGGTTAATCTAGATCCCTTGATGCATCAATGTATAATGGTCACAGGACCAACAACAATGGCGCAGGACCCAATGTCAACATTTGTGTGAGTTCCCTTTAAAAAATAAAGGATAAAAAGAGAAGCAAGTGTTCTTTCCCCTCAACTTCATCCGCCCCCATATTTTCCCATTTTATCTCCTTTACACATGACGCAATCTTATATTTTTGCAGGTTTATTTTCCCTACTGACTAACAGAGGCCATATTTGAAGGAAGATCACACCGTCAGGATCCACATTACCTCCTTGAGTTGATAGGATGTGAGAAGGCTCTTAGTTACAGTTCAGGTTAATCTACAATAGTTAAACGTTCACTGTTAATCATTATTGTGGTATGAGGTGTCCCGAAGTTCATCTGTGGTTGCATGGGTGATCGTGTGATCCATCAAATCAAACTCATGCCTGTTCAGTATAGTTAAAGGAGAAAAGTCAGTGATCCTGTTTGTTGTTTTGGCTGAAAGTTTATCCTCCAGAATGGAGGTTGGGAGGAAAATTATTTAAATACAGTACATATTCCAAAAACACTTGTAATTGTGCAGAATAGATTAACGTATAGGTTTGCATCGCCGCCGGTTTTGTTCATGATTGTCTGAGGCTCAGATAAACAATGCTCCTTGTGATGGCAGCTTATACAGTGAATTCATGCATGAATCTGCAGCTTGATGTGAAGCCTTGCAGTCATCTCAGTCTTAATGTAGGCCTGTGGTAACCGCTGTTGGCGCTAGACTCCCAAATTGTCTCTGGTTTGCATTGTGTTTTGTAGGAACCCCGATCTGCCACAGCTTCTTTGAACCATCTTTTCTGTAGCTGCTGCAGCAGCAACCTGGCAATACGAATAACTGTCTGTGTGCTGGCGGCTTATAGGTGGAGACAGTCTATTTGTAGAGCCTGTGGCTAGGTTAATCCCTAATGATACAGGCCCTCTTCTCTGCTCCCTTCCATCCTTTCAGCACCTGCCTATTTCTCTCATTGCCATTGTCATTATCACCACAGTTGATTTTTAGTTTTAAGAGTGTAAGACGTCTGTACAGAAATCGGTAAAGTGAGCGATGACTGTTTTCATCTCTTGGTGTATATTTAAAGTGGGTGTATGTGTGTGCTCACATGCACGTGTGTGTTACGGTCAGTGTGTGTTTCAAGCTCAAACTGGTCATTAGAGTTAGGTTGTTAGATTGTTCATAGCATCATCTGAGGCACAACATGTCTGGGCATCAGATTGATAGTGGATTTCAATTTGATATATCATTGCACGCAGCAGAATATCTGGATCTCACAAAACATGATATTGATGTTCTCACTTGCAGACTTCAGAGGTTTTTTTTTTTTTTTTAGAGTAGAAGCAGCTTCAGAACTTCACTCTGCTAATTACTGTAAAGAGACCTGGAACAAACTGTTGGAGAGTGTTAATCGCCTTGCTATCTTGTTCTTAATATTTAGTAAAGTTTATCAATTAAGCTGCAAGATCAAGATCACAGTGTGATTTGTCACTTGAGCCTATGTGATATAGGTTTAGCCTAGGCAAGCCAACACTGAGCCGTATTATTGTGACGTCTTTGTGCCCCGTGAGAACACATGTTGTCTGCAGCCATCGACTTCTGCAAGATGGAGCTTTTCCTTCACTCCTGGGGTGATTTTTTTTTTTGAAGGACTGCATTGTTGCCGTGGAAACATGTCACAGTTAGGATGGACGTGGTAGCAGTTCGGAGCTCCATCATGTATTTCTAACTGAAAGGCGCAGGCTTTTCACCAAGCACACACACACCTGGCATGTAAAGGTTTGTTAGGTTTTGTAAGAGTTTAAGTATTGAAACAGCGGTAAAATTTATCATCAATCAAGAGGGATAAATAAATGAATCTGTCCTGTGAAAAGCCGATCATCATAGAATACTTCTTTACCCTGCAGCAGGCTGTCAGACCCTCGCCTTGAAGTTCATAAATCTCTCTCCCAGATGCACATAGCTTTGTGCAACTTGTGTGCAGAGCTTAAAGTATCGCCGCTCTACTGTCACTTTCGTAAGTTGTGACTCATAATTCACTTATGATTTTTACCCATCTGCCTAGTGCTTGTCTGCTGGTAATTGCATGGCAAATGCATCAAGATCAGTTGCTCTTTGTCTAATAAAGCTTGAGCCTGAGTTCTGGTACACTGTTTTTATGTCCCACCACCTCAGTACATGGTATGCAGGACATTATGTTGTCATGGCGTCTGTCTGTCTGTCTGTCTGTCTGTCTGTCTGTCTGTCTGTCTGTCTGTCTGTCTGTAGACACATTCTTGTGACCACAATAACTCGCATGATAGAAACTTCACACTTATACAACAGGTTCCCCCTATAGAGAAGATGATCTGATTAGATTTTGGAGCACCTTGCTGAATAAATTTGCATATTAATGAGGAAAAACTGATTTTCTTGAAATTGCTATAACTCCTTAATGATTTGAGATACAGAGTTAATATTAATACCACCCACGTGTTATGTGAAGACAAGTGTGTTGACATAGAAATATTTACTAAATAATACATTGATTAGCTTAATTAATTACCTTATTCGCATAACTGGTTATGTTTGATATATCATAGTGATTATAGTGGGACATTAGGCAGCTCAAGTGCCTCTTGCTAGTGTAGATATATGACACTAACGTTTGTGCTCATTTCTGGGGTGTGTTTGGATGTGAGTGCCTTCCTATAGCCCATTATAGTGGAGTTATGTGGTAACATCCTCTTTGCAACAGGAAGCAACAGGGGTGTAAGGGAAATGTGGTCTTAATTTTGAGAAACACAAAATGCTACACATAACACCTTTTAAATTTCTGTCATTTTTTTTTCTGAGTTCTGAGTTTCCAAGATGAAGGAAAATTCAAGTTTTTGGTATCAGCAGACCATCATCAAATTACAGTGCCTGAAAAGAAAAGCAGTTCTGTTCATCCCTAGTTACTGTCTTTCTTAGGCAAATAGTTTCGTATCACTCAAGTCCTTGTAATGTTGCATCATGACACTGCCGACCCTACAGCCTTTGTCCCATGTGATCAAGGATTGTGAAATTTCTTTGGGAGAGTGACACCAAAAGGTAGAGAAGGTGCTCAGTGACTGTGTGTCTGTACAGTCAGTTAAAAGGGTTAATGGCTAATAATAGAAGTGAACACATATGCACTAGCCTCTCCAGTGACCTGTAACCCGAGGGACCGCAGCTTAAGACACCGATCAATTAAACACTTTTCATTCTCTAGGAACTAGAGAAAGGAGAACTACTGAAAGGAAAATTCCCATGCATTTTCAAGAAGACACGTTTTCCTGCCCTTAGTACATTTGCCCATCTCCAATAACCAGTTTACTGCAAACTAGTGATAACCAGCATTGAATAATGTGTGATACCAGCAGGCATTTCTCGCTACAGGGTCTCTATAGCAAACCAAGCTGAGGATTGCAGTGGATTTCACAATGATCTGGTGCATGATGAAGCCCAGCCTGCGAAGGCAAGGCAGAGTGGAGCAGGGCTGCACTGCAAAAACATAGGAGGTGGTAGCAGTAGTAGTAGTAATATTAGTAATGTACTGACAGTGTTATAACAGTGGGCTTTAAAAACAAATAAAACTTAATCAGCCCAACAAGCATTAACAATGTGTCATTAATTAAAAACAGGATTACATGAGAATATAGCAGCCAACTCGGCAAGAATATGATAGGTACAAACAAATAATTGATAATGCTCTCTGTAAAAATGCATTTTTTGAAGTGATTTAGACGATGACACTGCAGCTCATAAAGGGTTAAAAAATCTGAGATGCAGCTCAGAGCCAAACCAAACCTAGCATTAGAATTGATTTTAGGATTTTACTGACAGACAGCCAGTGTGCTGAAGACAGAATAGGAGAAATATGATCTTATGACATGTGTTTAGTCTTCCTCAATAACCTGGCAATAGACATCATTAGTAATATTGACTGCTGCAATTTCCAAATTGCCAAAGGCTATAATTTTAACATCAGAGGGAAAGATATTGCAGACGGCTTCTGTAACAAGGTGTTCTGGTGTTGTGTATCATCTGTGGCCTGCAAATCAAAATGCGTGCCAGATGCATAGTGGAGGAAATCATTCATACAAATCAAAACTGATCGAATCATAAACATTTCCACCGCCCCCTCCTTTTTTTTCTTTCTTTTTTAACATGTAGAAACAGAAATGATGTTGAAATCGCTGTGTCTGCAGTGTATCATGTTGTAGTTGTGATGTGCAGCAAAAACAATTGCAACATGGTTTCTCCCCACCATGCAGCCCCAGAGTGGAGGGAAGCAGAGCTGAGATTGGATTCTGCACTGACCAGCCTCATGTGCCGGTGCAGGCTGCCCTCTCCCTCTGATTGAAGCGCAGGACTGGACCACAGTAATGCAATTGCAGTCCCCAGGCGGTCGTAAGATGTAGCCTAACATCAGAGGGGCTCCTCTAATGACACAAGGGCATCCATGCTCTCTGCTCTCCTGCAACATGCTTTGTGCTCAGCCTGCATTCTCAGGCCAATTCCCCTTCATGTTGGTGTTCACATTTGTGTTAGTTCCCTTTAAAAATATAAAGGATAAAAAGAGAAGCAAGTGTTCTTTCCCCTCAACTTAAGCCAACCCCATATTTTCCCATTTTATCTCCTTTACACATGACGCAATCTCATATTTTTGCAGGTTTATTTTCCCTACTGACTAACAGAGGCCATATTTGAAGGAAGATCACACCGTCAGGATCCACATTACCTCCTTGAGTTGATAGGATGTGAGAAGGCTATTAGTTACAGTTCAGGTTAATCTACAATAGTTAAACGTTCACTGTTAATCATTATTGTGGTATGAGGTGTCCCGAAGTTCATCTGTGGTTGCATGGGTGATCGTGTGATCCATCAAATCAAACTCATGCCTGTTCAGTATAGTTAAAGGAGAAAAGTCAGTGATCCTGTTTGTTGTTTTGGCTGAAAGTTTATCCTCCAGAATGGAGGTTGGGAGGAAAATTATTTAAATACAGTACATATTCCAAAAACACTTGTAATTGTGCAGAATAGATTAACGTATAGGTTTGCATCGCCGCCGGTTTTGTTCATGATTGTCTGAGGCTCAGATAAACAATGCTCCTTGTGATGGCAGCTTATACAGTGAATTCATGCATGAATCTGCAGCTTGATGTGAAGCCTTGCAGTCATCTCAGTCTTAATGTAGGCCTGTGGTAACCGCTGTTGGTGTGACCAGCCTCATGTGCCGGTGCAGGCTGCCCTCTCCCTCTGATTGAAGCGCAGGACTGGACCACAGTAATGCAATTGCAGTCCCCAGGCGGTTGTAAGATGTAGCCTAACATCAGAGGGGCTCCTCTAATGACACAAGGGCATCCATGCTCTCTGCTCTCCTGCAACATGCTTTGTGCTCAGCCTGCATTCTCAGGCCAATTCCCCTTCATCTTGGTGTCTGCCGCCGACCTCTACCAGCTCCGTAAGATTAAAGGGGCGGCGAGGGCGAGTGCAAGTCATCGCTCTCTTCCTACCCTTCTTTGCTTTCTAGATCCGCTCGGATTTTGGTGCTGGGTTCCTTTGTTCTCGTCGTCTTTTGTCTTCCTTTCATCCCTTCTTTCTTTACCCTTCCTGGTGACTAACCACAGCCAACATAGGGGTGAGCTCAGTGATAATCCAACAGGTGGCTTCCTGTTTGGCCCCGGTTGATTGTGGGTAGGACATTGCCATCCCAGCTCTTGCTCTGTTTCCTCCCGCCAACTGTGTTTTGTGCACACACAGCCGCAGCAAAACTGTGGCATTTGGTTGCTACCAGCAGCGTCTACCTCCACTGTTTTGGCACCAGATCACAAACCCCTGGTGGTTGTCATCAAAACTTTGCGCAGTTCGGCAACCGAGGGGACGGGTTTCAGATTCACTATCTGCCTGTGGCAAGCTGGGACTAGACCTCTGCAGCCTGAGGCGAGGTGGCACAGCATTTGACGTTCTCCAGATGAAAAAGAAATATTCTGAACACAGACCAGTTGGTTTGGGTATTCTGGGTTTGCTTGGGGAAGAAAGGGCCCGGTCCATGTTTTGCTTCCAAACTCTGTCTTTTGTTGGAACTATAGTTTGCTCTTATATGATTTTGATACCATAGAGACAGAGAGGGAGAGAGAGAGGCAGTGAGTGAAAGAAAACAACAGGAGGAGGTATTTCAGAGTTAAGCCTGAGTCAGAGAAGCTGGAAGGCTAAGAGGTGGGGGGATGGGAGGATAGAGAGGGGAGGAGGATGGGGAGGGAGCTGGCACACAGAACAGAGCCCTCTAGCCGAGAGTAGGAGCTTTATATAATGGCCAGGTAGTGTGCAACCCCCCCCCCCATCCGCCCACACACCCCCACACACCCACACACATACACACAAACACACACATTCTGCAGAACCTTTGCAGAAACTGCTTGGCACAACATTATTAGCCTCACCATCTCCCAGTCCGTTGGGACTTAAAAGAACTGCATTACTGTTCCCCCCTTAAAAACCAAGTAAAGTGCAGCAGATTTTTTTTTTTACCAAAAAGGAATTTGCTGGTAGTTCCCAATCCTTAGAGATTGTCTTGCAGAGTTGGACTTGGACATTTGGTTATAGGTGATCGGGATTTGAATCCTGGAAAACAGCAACGCCCTAAATAATGGGATAGACAGAACAAAA
>NW_027279408.1:0-2500 GCF_046629955.1 Centroberyx affinis | reverse complement strand
GAATCAAATGCTGATATTTTGCCAATAATAAGTGAGTATACTCTCTCCAGCTAATCTAGGACAAAACTAGCAAACACTTTGGTCCCCAGTGACTGTAGTTGTGCAGTGAACCTCTGCTCCATATGGAGTCCAGTGAGTGAGAGGGGATAAACTGAACTAAAAAAAGATAATTGAAATTGAGCATGAAATGTTTGTGACTCATGTCATGTGCAAGTGTTGGGTCATGGCCCGATTATTACCATCTTTTTTGTTGTTGTTTAGTTGCCCACTCCACTCGGGGAATCCGTACTGACATGATAGCAACATTTGATTCACAAATGATTATGTGATAATAATTTGATTACTAGTCAATTATGATTAATTGTCATGTTCATCAAAACACAGAGCCATAATCTAAAAGTTGTACATGAATTGAAAATCACAAAACAGCGTAGATATCAGATTAAGTAAAGGCTGCAGGTTTTGCTTAACAAACATGTGACAGCTCTTTTATGTTTTATGGAAAACTGGTGCTCCAATTATTTTGGCCATTGGGTGTAAAATATACTGAACAAAAATATAAACAGGACACTTTTGTTTTTGCTCCCATTTTTCATGAGTTGAAATAAAAGATCTAAGACTTTTTCTATGCACACAAAAGGCTTATTTCTCTCAAATTTTGTTCACAAATTTGTTTAAATCCGGGTTAGTGAGCAATTCTCCTTTGCCAAGATAATCTATCCACCTGACAGGTGTGGCATATCAAGATGCTGATTAAACAGCATGATTATAGCACAGGTGTGCCTTGGGCTGGTCACAATAAAAGGCCACTCTAAAATGTGCAGTTTTATCACACAACATAATGCCACAGATGTCGCAAGATTTGACTGCAGGAATGTCCACCAGAGCTCATGTTGCAGCGTGATAATGCACGACCCCATGTTGCAAGGATCTGTACACAATTCCTGGAAGCTGAAAACATCCCAGTTCTTGCATGGCCTGCATACTCACCAGACATGTCACCCATTGAGCATGTTTGGGATGCTCTGGATCGGCGTGTACGACAGTGTGCTCCAATTCCTGCCGATATCCAGCAACTTCGCACAGCCATTGAAGAGGAGTGGACCAACTTTCCACAGGCCACAACCAACAACCTGATCAACTCTATGTGAAGGAGATGTGTCGCACTGCATGAGACAAATGGTGGTCACACCAGATACTGACTGGTTTTCAAAAAATGCATATCTGTAGCCCGAGTCATGTGAGATCCATAGTTCAGTGCCTAATAAATGTCTTTTTTCAAGATAAAACTGCACATTTTAGAGTGGCCTTTTATTGTGACCAGCCCAAGGCACACCTGTGCAATAATCATGCTGTTTAATCAGCATCTTGATATGCCACACCTGTCAGGTGGATGGATTATCTTGGCAAAGGAGAAGTGCTCACTAACATGGATTTAAACAAATTTGTGAACAAAATTTGAGAGGAATAAGCCTTTTGTGTGCATAGAAAAAGTCTTAGATCTTTTATTTCAACTCATGAAAAATGGGAGCAAAAACAAAAGTGTTGCGTTTATATTTTTGTTCAGTATAGTTATATCAATCATTATGTATAACATTATATATCAAATACAACTCCAAAATATGTAATACTTTTTTTCAAAAACCATATTGCTCAAACCCTAGTATGTGCATGCTGTGTGTGTGTGTGTTTTTTTGTTTGTGTGTGTGTCTTTCTCCCCAGTAACAATTCTCCTGTTACCACTAGCTATTCTCTTTATCTTGTATCCTCTCTCTCTCTTTCACCCTCCTTCCTTTGCTGCTGCTTCCCTTTGCACCCGCATGTCAAGTTGTTTCAGTAAAAGAGAATAAAATAGAGCACATTCAAGCTACCCATTCAATGCAGCTGGGTAGCTGTGATGGTGAGATGCTCATTTATTGTTTGCAGTGTTGAATACACATCTAAATGCTTAAAATGAACATTTAAAAAGCAAAATTTAAATTATTTTATGTTGATAAAACCTTTTGTTAAAAAAAGCACCGGATATTTAGAGTTTCTGTGATGAGAAAGAAAAATAAATATGTATGTATATTTTCCTCTGTTCCTTTCCTGTGTGAAAAGGATTTTTTTCCTGGAGTTCGGCAGTTTGCAGATTCTTCAAGTCTGACTAAAATTTAAAAATAAAAATGAACTGAAAATGCTTAAAATTGTTTTATGTTGATAAAACCTTTTGTACTTCTCTTTTCCACTTGTTCTGTCCATGAAGTGCAGGATTTGCCTCAGCATGACTATACAATTTGACCATAACTAATAATCAAATAATGCCTCTTTTATACCTTTGTTATAATTGTTTATAACGATAGTTATAAACGACTTCTAGTCCTTCTAGAATAGTTTCTAGTCTTTTGGTGTGACACATAATTTGTAGTTATGCAAATAATTGGTAAGATTTCATAATTGATTCATCAAAGATAATGAAAACGTCCCAATGAATTCAACTGGAAGACTTACTGACTCAAAG